>NW_015386606.1:0-50399 GCF_001527695.2 Protobothrops mucrosquamatus | reverse complement strand
TAAAGCTTTGAGACCTAGTGTCGTAATGAAGTACTCCAATGAAAAATTAGTGCATCTTTTCATCAGTATAAGTTTTTAAAAAGAGAGCACTTATCTGCAATTGTTGATCAACACACATAAGACTATTTGTGATTTAACTGAAGTAAATTATGTGAAACCAACCTAGCTAAACTGTAGTTTCCCTTCCAGAGTTCTAATCTATTAAACAATCTATTAACAATAAACATGTAAGCCCTCCAACGACCATATCATTTACATTTTGTCATTCAGAAAATGTAGCATTCTTAAGTTGCCTGTTAACAGATACAATTACACTATCCTTATAAAAATATGTAGATAGAATTCAACCATATTTCACTTTCATATGCTGATATTATCCTGCATTTGTTAATAATTAATGAGCATTTCTTTTGCCTGGTAAAGGAGATAACGCATACCTCAGTTTGCTTGTTGGGTGAATATTATTCAGAATTGACACCTTGTTATAAATATAATATTTCCAAAGAACTGTAAATGGTTTAACCATCAACTGTTTCCATATAAGGTAACGTCATGAACTCAGAAACTGTGTCCACTAACCCAGGGCTTTTCAACCTTTTCACCCATTGTACCACTTTTAGAATATGGCAGTATCCGAGTACCACCAGTCGTCTAGCAAGGTGTCAAAAACTTGACCAAAAAAAGGGGGGGGGGGAAAGTGATAAAGTACAGGTAGTCCTCGACTTACAACAGTTCGCTTAGTGGCTGTTCGAAGTTACAATGGCACCGAAAAAAGTGCCCCCCAAGCCACAGCCGAACAAGACACCTACCTGCCCGCCCGGCCGCACTCTTCCTCCTGTCCGAGGTTTTCATTCTTGTGAGCATTTCTGTTGACGATTGGCAGCAGGGGTGAGGTGGGGGGGGTGTTTGGTTTTTATTCCCCCCATCTGCTGGGTGGTTGCAGCAGGTTTTGGTCACTTCACATGACCCTGGGACACTGTGACCGTCATAAATATGAATCAGTTGCCAAGTATCTGAATGTAAATCACAAGATCCTGGAGATGCTGCAACATTCCAGCTGATCAGCACTTCTTTTGGGCTCAGCAGAAGCGCCCAGGATCATTGCTGCTTTCCAGCTGATCGGCGCTTCTTCTGGGCTCAGCAGAGGTGCCAGGATCAGCGCCGAACTCCAACTGGAGCCTGGCGCTGATCCTGGCGCTTCCGCTGAGCCCTGATAGCCCTGCAGCTCCAGCCATCTCTCGCTCAGGCTTGTGCGGTGCTGCCACTGGTTCAGCTCATTCCCCTCCCCCACTACCACTTTTCTAGGATGGTCGCATACCACCTGCCAGGTGCCAACGTACCACAGGTGGTACCCGTACCACTGGTTGAAAAGCCCTGCACTAACCCAAATGGTTTATCTGCCTCTGGCCCTGACCCATTTAGTGCACCACTCTGTTCTCATAGAAAGCAGTCATGACAAGCCCACAGTAGGACATGAGATTATAACTATTCAGACAGCCATCAATATATGATAAGAAGCATTTCATGTTATCTCATTTGCTCGAATTTGATTTTAGTATCTTTATGCCAACTTTCTTCAAACCATATATAATTTTACTCTTTTTTCCTTTTCATTTTTTTAAAATAAGCTATACAGGTTTCTAAATTGTACCTTTCCTCATGGGATACTCCAAACTATTGATCAATTTATCTGTAACTATGTATTTTAGCCAGCTTAACAGTCTCTCTATGAGAGACTGTACACTGACCAATGCTATATGTAATAGTTTCGCTTCACATGGCCATTGCAGTTTTAGCCATAATTCCTAATATAGTATTTTCTGTTTGCACAACAGTGATACCTTTTTTTTAAGGCCCAACTTTTTAATATATACAACTTTAAATTTCTGGTCAAGCACAATGAATTCAGATTACAGTAATGTATACTGTACATCAACTCAGAAATATTTGCCCCAATATGCATTCTTTTGCATTTGCTTATACTTCATTGATTGAAGCCGCTCTTAGATTTCAATCAAGTTGATCTGATATAATTGTTTGGAGGAAGCTTGCTGAGTAAAAAAATACAGTTCAAAACATAGTGCTACTGTGCTTTTTCCATTGTTGAATATTCAATCCCAGCAAAACATGAAAGATCTCTGTTATTTACAAATATTAGCATAAAAGGCACTATCTTAAATAATGCTGAATAGTGTTTCCAGATAAAAGAATGAATGAATGCAGATTACATACAATCAGTCCGTATAAGTATAACAGTGTAATGTTACTTAGCCTTTTCTCTGAATGCTTCCTGTTGTAAAGGCTTTTTCTTATATGCATCAAACTTCGTATTAGAATCTGACATGTAACCCAGGTGGTTTCTAAAATTCATATTAACCTTTGATAATAAAGTATATTCAGTATTAAGAGAGATTATGTCAAAAATTTTATATTGCCTGATATAGGTAAATGAGCAGTTTTCAAAAGAAATCTGTATATGCAAAAAATCTGCAATCTTCACCTTTCAGATATATATTTTAAATATAGGACTTCCTCCAGATATGCCATTTATATTTTAAATTATTATAATTATATATGTATGTTACACACCTGTAATATTTGTCCTTATAAGGAAGGTTGAACTCACTTCTGGCATTTTCATTCATTAGAATTTTCAAAACTTAATTGATAGAAAGGCATCCCACAAAATTTCAGTTGTTTCCTATGTCACTCATATAATGGGCAAGGCTCTCATACAAATATAAGTTCCTATTATATAAAGTTATTAATAACTGTAATGTTTCTTCTAGACGAACTGACAGTTCTGGGGACACATTTTCATAGGAGATATAATGCCTAAATATAGGAAACAGTGGATGCCAAAGACTTTATACTGCACTGGGGATCTCATGCAGACTTACATGGCTATTATGTCGCTGTACAGGACTGGAAGGACTGAACTAGGTCACCAGAAGTTGCTTGCCCCAATGGCTTTATGTTCCTCTGATGTGGATATAAATGATAAAAAGCATTTCAACACAGCTTATGCAAGGGACCTTTCTGGCAACTTGTGTCTTCAATCTGAAGATAATTTTTTTTTGAGAAAAAATAATTTAAACCATACCTAAGGTATGCTTCTGTTTTCTCTGCTTGTCTTTTTTGTGTATCCTTGACACCATTATTCTAGGAAGCATGCTTTACAAACATACCAACACTTGGAGTGGACTTTCTGCTTTGTTTGTCAAAGGAACTATTTTTTTAAAAAGCGGAAGTTGTATATTAAACAAGAAGGATATTCAGATGATGCATGAAAACAAACAGCTTATGTAAGAGAAAACAAATCATATGCAAATAATCGGAAATTAAGATATGTTTACTCATATCTCCTCCTTTTGATATATAGTTAAAGTAGATTGTACTAGTTTTTCTTTTATCTCACATGGCTGCCCTTATTCAATTACCTAAGAAAATCATAACACAAAATATAACTGCTTCCTGATAAATGTCAAATGTGGTGGGTTCGTAGGTATCCAACACTGCTGATTAATCCATTGCATTAAATAAAAAGACTGTGATTTTAATTTATTGCATTTTGTAAGAGAATAATCTGGACCGATCTCGTACGCGTATACTTATTGGGAAGGAAGCCCCTATAAATTGCGCTAACCCCGACGCCTGCCTCAAACCTATTAGGACACAGAGGTGGGAGGAATTTTGGCCGAGTTTGGCCACCATAGCTGCAGCGCACAGCTGGGAAGCCTTGATTGGTCCGTTGAGCAGCCCATCATCCTTCGTTCGGGGAACTGCCTGAGTTGATTAAGGAAGTGGAAGAAAGGCGGGTGAGTGAAGGCGGGCGGGAAGGGCACGAACCGAGGGCTGTAGTAGAAGGCGGGGCGGTTTAGGAGCGTTCGGTCGCCTCCGCCTCCGCTGTTGCTGCTGCTGCTGCTGCGTCTTTTGCGGAAGTTTTTGAATGGCGGTGGCGGCCCTTCATCACAGGCGCTGAGCTTCAGCTTTCTTCTCCGCTCCTCCTGCTTCCTTTCCTTTCCCGCCGCCACCTTTTTCGGGCACGCCGGCCAGGCGCCTGGAACGGACGGGATAGGCTGCAGCACTATTCCCGCGGTGCGCGTTTGAGTCGCCTTTGAGGACGGTGCAACCTCACGGCGCGCAGAATTGGGTCGCTGTTAGGATTTCCGCAGATCCGGCTGCAGAAGTAGCGGTTTCCCCCACTTATTAGCGTGTCGGAAGCGAGTCTGTCGCGCTGCTAAAGTTCTTACAGGTAGTGCTTCTGCTGCCCAGTAAACAGATTTTTGTTGCTATTTTTCTGTTGGTCTTCAGAGATATTTGCATCTTAATACTCTTGCCTGACGCCAACCCCCCCCCCCCAGTATAATAATTGCTGCAAAATGCTGCAAAATGCTGAAGAAGCTGCAAAATGCTGAAAAAAAGTGTTAATTGAAGCTGACATAGTAGTGATGAGTTTGTATGATCTGGAATCAAAAGTAGAAAATGTAGGAAAATCTAAGGCAAAGAATATGGAGGAAAATGATAAACTGGAATATTAGAATGTGGGACTCTAGGAATTCAAGTACATTTCTAGTATATTGTAGCTTTAACTGTGTACATTGTGGATGGTAGCCTTTTTTTTTTTGACCCCATCACTTATTTTTTGAAGCCACATAGAACTTTATGAAATTTCACCATCATAATTTGATGGCAAAATGAAGAGTTTTTTGACTGCATGATTCTGCAGTTTTGTTAAAATAAAGAAGAAAAGAGATACTTTAAGATCTCTATCATACTTAACTGCTGTGTTAAAAATGTCCTTTAAGACACAAGAGACATAGCAGTAGTGTATTAATTATTTCAACCAATATCAGTGCTATGCCTCTTATGGCCTTTAAAGGTTAAAAAAGTATAGGTTCTAAATATAAAGAGGTTGCCTACTTCTGCCTTACATGTTTAGAATAAATATTGTTTTTACTAGCCCCCTGGCTAAACACAGACGTTAGAATTAAAAAGGGCACTGCATTCCTATACAAACTTAGTCAAATATAAGTCAAGTGATTTTAATTTGTCTTAGTCTTAAATATATGGGACTGGAATTGGCCACATATATTTTGGATTTATTTAAGGGTTCACTTTTAATGATATTTTAGGAAACCTACCAAGACCAAATGTAAATATTAAGGTTTAGAGGTGTTTTTTTTACTGTGCTTAATTTATTGATTACCAAATGATTCTGTATAAAAAATGCATATAGAACACAATTATGTCTGACAATTTCGAATGTTCTCAGCTGCAGATTTAGTTGTATAGTTAACAGAAATGTGGACAACATGTAGAGTACTGCATATTAGAAGATATAATTGAATATAGTGCTTTTGTGTGGTGACTGGTACTGTAATGTTGAAGTAATAAGTATTTGAGTTTCTTAAAGTTAGCTATGTTTTTGACAAATATTAGATTCCTATTTCTGCTTTTCCATAGAGCACTTGAAAAATAGCAAAATGAGTCTACGGAAACAAACTCCAAGTGATTTCTTGAAGCAAATCATAGGAAGACCAGTTGTTGTGAAATTAAATTCTGGAGTTGATTACCGAGGTATATTCTTCCTACTTCATCTTCCAATTATGATAGATTTATGTACTTTTTCAAAAATGAAATAGATACAGATCATCCTTAAATAGCCTGTTGTTGAAAAATTCTTAATCAAAATTGAATTCTAGCTTTATAGGAGTTGTGACATTGTGATTGAAGAAGAAAAAATTCTCCATGTGAATCGTTTTATATATCTGTATTATGATCTTCTTTATCTTGACTTGTAACCACCCTAACTTAAAATAGAAATGTTGGTCTTGTGATTCTAAGTCGAGGACTACCTGTACCTGTATATTTAATTTGTCAAAAGATGGTTTCCAAGTATAAATTAAGAATGAAATAAAATTTGTAGAGGATTAGTTTGTTAAGTGTGCCTGAGAAAGTGATGTTATTTCTCATATATTTTGATCAAAATCTTGATGAATGTCAGAAAACAAATGGCTATGCCTGCTTGGTTGATAAGGAAAGCAACAGCTGTGTATGTCAAGAGAAAGCTAAAATAATTTGAATGCAGTGGGAATGGGTTATTTAAAAAGTGAATGATGTAAAATAAAACTAGATAGGGTCAAGAAATAGAGTGCTGAATTTGGATAGAATACCAAAATGAGTAGCATGAAAGAACTATTTTGAGGTGGTTTGGTCATATAGAAAAATACATGAGGATAGAATTGCAAAACAGATACAGTATATTAAAAAAGATTAAATGGCTCATAACCAAGGAAGTAATGTTTAATTAGAATTGGTGAGAGTCTCAAAAAAAAGTGGTAAATTTAAAGAACAAAAGGGAGTATATAAATTAATTTGAGGATGTAATGTGAAGGATAGTTTGTAAAGATAAAAAGATGTGGTGTTAATTATTTGTAGGTAGGCTCCCTTTTCTCATTTTGTATCTTTAATTTCTTTGGCAGACTATTGCATTGTATTAGATAGATAAAAGTAGGGTGGCTGTTATGTCATAACTAACTTTCATTCTCACTAGCTGTACATTGCATAATGATATCTTTGTGTTTAAATTTTAGAACAGTACTAGGCTTGGAAGATTACGTTATAATATGTGAATGACTCTAATTCTAGGTGTACTAGCCTGCTTGGATGGCTACATGAATATTGCTCTGGAACAGACAGAAGAGTATGTAAATGGACAATTGAAAAATAAATATGGAGATGCTTTCATCAGAGGAAATAATGGTAGATATGCTTATTATAAAATACTACCTTTTAATTAAAACTTTATTGGTTTTATCATTTAAAACCTAACTTTTCTCATCTTGCAGTCTTTGAAATAAAAAAAATTTCTAGGAATGAATAATGTATTAATGCAAGAGTGTTATTTGTTTTTAAAAAGTGTTTATATTTCCCTTACAACTTTTCCTGTTTGCTTTTTAAAACTTTGTTTCCTTTTGTAATTCCAATATTGTATATTACAATATTGTATATTACAATTACAAGAAGATTCATGAAATTTTCATTATTTTTTCTGGATTTGGAGAAATGAAAGTTGATAGGAAAATTGGAATTTCTTGTGAGTTCAATTTCAGTTAGTTTAAAGATATTGTGATAGGAAAAACTTAAGAAAGGTGTCAGTGGGAACATTTTAATACTGGATGGGAGACAACGGGTGAAGCCAGGTAAGATGCATTGGCTGTGGGTGCAAGGGACATTAGGATCCAGTAATTTATCATTAATTCTGGATGGGGTTGCACTACCCCAGATGAAGTCATTGCCCAACATGGGTCCTTCTGAACTCATGATTCCTCAAAGAGCAGGTAGCAGTCATGCTAGGAAAGCCTTTGTGCAACTTTGTGTTGTGCACCAGTTGTGTTCTTATATGGATCACAAGGCCCTGTTCATGGTCACTCATGCCCTAGTCATCTCTCAGCTGGATTACTGCAACACACTCTACATGGGTCTACCCTTGAAAAGTATTCAGAAACTGCAGCTAGTTCAGAATGCAGCTGCACACACAATCCTGGGAGCACCTAGGGCTGCACATATAACATCGCTACTGCACAAGTTTCCTTCTGGATCCAATTCAAGGTGTTGGTTGTTAAAGCCTTACATGGCATGGGTTCAGGCTATCTGAGTAGCCGTTTTTCCCCAGTGGGACTAGCCTGCCCCCTCACACCAGCGGAAGAAGCCTGTTATGGATCCTGTCTGCTATGAATTCCAGCAGGCGGGTCCAAGGAGAAGAGCTTTTCCGCTATGGCCCCATCCCTGTGAGATACCCTATCACCAGAGGTGAGAACTGCTTCCACCCTTTTGGCTTTGTGGAAGGCTTTTCTGGTTAGCCTGAGCAGGACATTCACAGCTGGAGGTGGCTGACAGGGTGAGAAGACTTCATCCCCATTCCACCCTGCTCTCTGGTTTCAGTATAGTTTTAAAATATTAATCTATGTAGTTTTAATATTTTACTTATTTTTCTACTTGTTTTATAACTTGTAAGCTGCCCAGAGTCATCTTAGAGGGGAGATGGGCAGCATAAAAATGTAATAAATAAAGTGAAATATCTAATTACTTTATACATATGACAGAAAGAGGCTTGATGAGCATGTTAGGTCATTTTGTTTAAAAACCAGAACAGTAAATATATAAATTTGATAAAAATAAGAACTTCTATATTTCATAACTCCCTTCCCCATCTTTAGCCTGGTGCTGCCAAATCACACACAGGGACTTACATGGGCCAAATCATATGCAATCCTGGAACTGTACGTTATGGATTCTTTCAGTAGTGCAAAACATTTTCCATAAAAACAAAGGAATTTTTCAATTCTGCCTGTTATGTTATGCTGTAATCACTCTTTCCAAAGGAGACCTGAGATGTTTACAAGAAACTCCCTATTTAAAGTCTTGAATAAAATAAGCTTAATAGAACCAGCAGTGTTTAATGGCAGTAATTAAAAACATTAAAGTTCTTTGAAAAACAAAAACAAAATGATAGGCAGTCTAAGCCTGGAGTAAACCATTATCCCATTAATGCCATGGCACAACTTCAGTATTTTTCTGAAAAAAGACAACATTAGGGCCTCCCTCCCTCCCTCCCTCTCTCTCTCTCTCTCTCTCTCTCTCTCCTACCTCCCTCCCTCTTTCAAAAATTATTTTTATATTCCTGCTCAGTAGTAGTAAATGATTTGTGAACTGTAGTTACAGTAATTATTGTTCATCTATCATGAGTTTGTTTAATGTATTATAATTTTTCTCCCTTTAAACAGTTTTATACATAAGTACACAGAAGAGGAGAATGTGAGCCTTTCTGAAGATGGAATATTTCATATTAACTTTTCTTAATAATTGTTTTGTTTCTTCCTTCCATTGTAAAGTTATATAATCTGTATGGAAAGGTTGTTTTTTCTTTTAATGTTAAAACAAAATAGAACATTTTCCTGTTTCAGTGTTGTTTGTATTTTGAAAAGAAATAAAAATGGAAAATAGTGTGATTTGTTTAATCTTTAAAGCTATTTTAAAACAGCATATGGTACTCAAATGATAATAGTTACAAACTGGAGAATAGCTGCACTTAAACCTTTTTGACTGCCAAAGTGGGAAGGATGGTCTTCTGAGTTTTCAGTGACTAGATAGGCAAGGTAACATTCCCAATTTTTTTAAAAAGAGATGGTGAATTGCTGACTTTTAATTAACAAACATATTAAAGTAGGGAAGGTATGGAAGGTACAATAAAAATGCAATGGAAAGAAAATCCAGAACTTAATGTGAAAGAAAGAAGTAAGCACCACAATTTGTGAGAAGTTATTTTTTTATTCAGAATCTTGGCAACTTTTTTATATTGTTAAGCACAATTTATTTTGTCTCCTCAACAGGCTTAGGGGCTTCCTAAATCTTATTGACTATTTTCACATTCTAGGACATAGTTATCATATTTAATATAACATTCAACAACTTGGTGAAGCTCTTATAATTCCATTTTTCTTATTTTCTTAAATCTTAATATTCTAATTGTCATTTCAAGACTAACTACAATTGAGATTTTTTTTAAAATTTTCATTATTACTAACCATTGATTAGACCAGTGTTTCTCAACCTTGGCAACTTTAAGATGGATGGACTTCAATTCACTAGCCAGCACATCCAATTGTGCTGGCTGGGAATTCTAGGAGTTGAAGTCCACCCATCTTAAAGTTGCCAAGGTTGAGAAGCACTGATATGTTGTCCTTCCTTCAAACATTTGTGATTTTGAATTTGGAACACTTAAAAATAAGTGAGTGTAATGGAGTTAACCATACAATTACATGTATTTAGGATGCACTTTACAATTACTTTAAGATTTAAGATCTTTTGTAAATTTCTGTACAATACATGCATAGCTTAAGAAGTGTAATAATTCTCATTTACACTGTAATATAAATAGAAAAGCACAACACCATATTTGATAAATATAAGCTTAACATTAGATATGCTGCCCCGGTGTGTTGTTTTTATGTTATAACTGTATCAGACTGTACATCTGACTGTACATCTGATTCCTGACCAAAAGGATATTTTTCTCAATTAAAAATGGATGTAACATCAAACCAAATCTTGATTATGGTCATAGACCAGCATAAGGAAGATGGGATACAGTCATTAAAAAAGCATAAAAGATACATCAAGAATGAAAATGTAACTCTCTAAAAAAGTATTATGAGAAGCAAGAAGATATAAAAAATACATAAATTTAAAAATTAAATCTAAAAGGGGTCAGGAGCCTCAGATGGGTATAGAAGAACATAAGGAATTAGTATGTGCAAGATTATATCAAATTACAAAGCACTCTAATATGATGAACTAGGTGCTCATTAAATCTAGTTTATAGTACGGGTTATCCAATGAATTTGGAACACTGCTACATAGAACCTGGCAATGTTTATAGTGGAAGGTTGGTATCTGATAGCAACAGTGATGTAAAATTGTCCTGCGTTTGAACACAGTACAAATACTCCTCAGGTTACAACCATAATGAAGCAGGCTCATTACAGTTGCAAGTGGTGATGGCTGTTAAGCAAGACAGCCTAAGGCAGGGGTAGGCAACCTTGGCTCTTTTATGACCCGTGGACTTCAACTCCCAGAATTTCTGAGCCAGCATGGTTGGCTCAGGAATTCTGGGAGTTGAAGTCCACAACTCAAAAGAGCCAAGGTTGCCTATCCCTGGCCTAAGGGATGGGGGAGGCCCTAGGAGGCTTAACACAGGCCCAGGCTCACCTCCTGAGGCATCCTGTGCTCTACTTCTTGCCTGTTGGAGTCCTTTAGCTTCCTTCCCATCCAGCAACCTAGGGGAAATCAGCTGGCTGGGGCTTGCAAGCCTCCAATGACCAAGGGGAGATCTCGCCAGTGTGATAGCTGGGTAGGAAGGAAGCTGGAGGCTTGACGGTTCCAGCCAATTCATACATGCTTCAACCTGCTTGATTTTCCTTGGGTGGATGAGTGGCTGAAGGGACCCAGCAGGGTGGGGTGGGGAGATGCTACAGTCCCCCAGTGGTCAGTTGTAAGGGTGAATGCAAGGGTGCTGCAGCAGTCATAACTTTGAAATCAGGTCATGAGCTTTTTTGGGGGGGGGGTCGGTCTGTTGTAACTTTGAACAGTCACTAAATGACTTGTAAGTCGAAGACTACCTGTGATGGTAACCTAAGGCTATATGAAAGTCTCTAATACAAAAACTAGAGAAGCACGTGTTCTCTTGTTTCTATGTGTCCAAAGCCATAGAGGCATTGCCTCTGCGTAAGGAATTTTCTTGGATAGACTTTCAATGACAACTGAAGGGAGGGCATGACATTGTGCCAGAGTAACGGTCTTTCTCTGCTTAGGTATATCAAGGTTAGTTACGCCATAGAGAAGGCAGCATACCTGTTGGATTCACTATTAATAAAGTTTGGAATCTTAGCTATATCCAATTGGTGCTCTGTATCTGCTACATGCTGTTTAATAAGTGCTTTGGCCTGATCCTATCCCATGTTGAGTAGAAGATCTAGAGAGAAGTCAAGGATGATATTTTAGTTGCCACTGTCCATTTCTATGTGGATTGGAAATCATAGTTAATGGGTCAAAAAATAAATAAAAAAATAATATAGTAAAAAATATGAAAAAATGTTCCCTTTCATCACAAATATAAACAATTTTAATACTTTATCATCTTTTCTTAAAATACAGCAAATGGTCTTTTTTCCTATATCCCATCTCTTACATATAAACAAATGCATAAAACATTTCATTCCTGATATTAGCAAAAGTCCATTAAGGGTTACCATAGATAACATATCTATTTTAATCTTAATCAAATAATCTAACTTTATATTCCTTCCCTTCACTTCTAGACAATCTTGCTTTTCAGTTCCTTCAAATACTGTCACAGAACTTAATTCCACTTTTTCCAGATCAGTCTCTTTGTATATTCCTTTTAATTATGAAGACCTCAACCAGTTTCTTTTTTATGTCCAGTGTAATATCTTTTTCCATGTCATTCATTAGTCAGTTATTTTTAAATCCACTTTCAACTCAATCTCAATCAGGGCAGGTAATATTTGTTCTCTTATAGCATCTTTTAATCACAGTATATTTATAATGGCAGACACTTAAAATTAATTTCTGGGTCCATTGTTCAATACTGTATGTCCAATGTTGAAATATTTTGTTTCATTAGTCAGATTTGAGTCTTCTTTTCCTTAAATTGTCATCTTTAGTTACTTCTAGTTCCCTCTAGTGTCCAATATTTAAAGTCTTGTGTTTTTTTAATGCATTTAAAGCAAAAATTTTCCAGTGAAAAGGATTCTTTAAAATTAATTCCAAAATCTTATTTCAAAATCATCTGGACCCTTAGACCATTTGTAACTTTCTAAAATCAAGGTTTAAATTATGCTTTTGCTGTATATTCCATAAAAATAAGTCCTTAAACTTTTATTTAAAACTTCTGTGAAGCCGGTTTCCTTAAAGGTGCCAACCATGGGTTGAGCAAGATGGGTATTCCTTTGTCTCCCAGAACTCTAAGCCCATCCGAGACTGCTGTTTTGCATTCTGTTCACAGGGAGCAACTGTCTGGAGCACTTGTGGGTGATTTCATGTCATCTCCTTGCCCAAAAAGGAATTATGAAGGCCCAGTCCACTTACCAGCTCTTCATTCTGCCATGGTCATTGGCTCTGATTTTTATGGAGTTGTCTTCAATTTGCCATTTCTTCCCTGGAAATCTGAAAAGAAATATACTATTGAAGATATCAGACTGGGAGATTAAACTTGGAGAATATGCAGCAATGGCAAAATTAGCAGCATATAATCACAACTAAAGGCTAACAAAATTTAAGAATGACTTCCATACCAGTACATATTACACAGCAAGGCAAATAATCTAGAGTAAAAGTTTTGAAATCAGAGATACATGTTTTTTTAACATCTATAAATATTGAACAACAATCAGTATGACAAAGAGATTATTGGAAACTAATATTTATCTCACAATGTTTTAGTTTTTCTTTGTTATGTTCTTAACAAATAGCGGATATTTGGCACTTATTTTGGAAAGTCAGATTTAAATTCTATATTGTTAAAATATTGTATTTAATATACGTTAATTTTGTAAGATTAATTTCTAATCAACTAATAAACAATATGGTTAATCTCTAAATTCTAATCAGTGATATACTGGGCGCCTACTGTATAAACATGACAATTTCTGTATATACTTAGATATATTATATTCATCTACCAACTTTAATAATAGAAATATTTAAATAAAATATAAATAAGATAAAAACAATTAAGCCAGATTATTCCTAGGTTCTGCTCTCAGAGCTGTTTCTATGTTAGAGAAGCTGTAGTCAAGGAACATGGACAAATGAATTTCCTTATGCTCCAGTGCCTCAAACACCTGTTGTAAAACTTCAGTTAATACTTGCACTCTTTATTTGTGTTAACAATAGATTTTATGGCTCTGACCTATATTATTGCATGGAAATGACATCATCTAAAAGAGAGATGAGGAATAAGAAATTTTCAGGCCTGGATGGAATCAAACTCCCCTTTCCTATATTGCTAGATCTTAATTTCAATATTATTGTACAAACTTGGAAGATGAATTGGGCAGGATATGTTTTCCAATGTGCAAAAAAATAAAAACAAATCAGTTCTGTATAGTTGGTGGTAAATGAGAAAATAAAGCCCTCTACATACAATTTTTTGAAAGAAGCTCCAGATGAAACACTTATAATCTATTATGAACTTAAATTTACATGAAGCAGTATCATTTCCCTACACATACATTATGTAATATTGTAGAAACCATTTCTTTGTGATCCTTTTTTTCCCATGAATGAGTAAAGTGTGAAGAACTAACATGATTAAAACTGGATTTGAGCACTTACTGGCTTCCTGTAGCTATTAAGTAATAACAGTAACAGCTGTTGCTCTTCCCATTAGTGGAGAAAGCAAAGAGATTTTTTCTTTAAAGGATGTTTGCCTGTCAGGCTGCAGGAGAAAGTTGCTGTGTCTGAAGGAATATGGGTCCCCAGGTAAGTAATAGCAGCTTGTAATGCAACTTTGGTGTTCAATATCAGGAGACTGCCAGTGGGTGTATTGAAGGATATAATCACTAACTTCAGATATAATAATTTGTAATTGGAATATAGATGATGCTGTGTGAGAATTGCTCTAGCAGGTGTCAAAACAAGACATTTGTGAGTGGCTTCATTGTTCAAAAATCTCAATCATGGTACTGGGTTTTTAAAATGGGTCCCTTCTACGGCTTTACAACTTTCTTTAATATGGAAATGTTTGCATAAATCTATTCAGAGGAATAAAAGTGAACAAATCACTCTATGCTCTGAGAACAAATCTGAGAAGAAAAAGTTCATTGTATAATGTTATCCCATTTAGTGCACTGTAAATAGAAGGAAAAATCTCTGTATGCCAGGGCTGTCAAACTGCTGGCCTGTGGGCCGGTTGCATCATGTGGAGGCCGCACCCAACTCAGTTCCGCCAATGGGAAAAAAGTCGTGATACGTCACGATACATCACATGATGCAGCGAGTTTGACACCTGTGCTATATGCTATAGAACAAGCCTACTTTTATTTATTACATTTCATTATATGATGTAGTGAAATATAATAAAGGGAAATATAATATAGTAAAATTATTGAGATTTTTCATTTATAATAATATATTTTTACTTTTATAATGCAATAATAAAAGCCACACCATCTACTGGTGTAGATTTTTGTAGTCTACATCTGGCAGCCTACTCCATTGGGCTGATCATTTATATTTGGACTTCAGAAGCTGGAAGATGGCATGCTATAGATATCAATTTGACTGGGATTGTCTAAATCAGAAATGCACAAATTGAGGTACCAGAATTGCATACAGTCTCCCTAGTTGTGGTCTCAATAAATTCCAGAGGTAATTATTCAGTTGTAATTTCTAATAAGCAGAAAGTATTACTTAGGCATTCAGGAACAATGATATCTTTAGTTTCAATTAATTTCCCCATTCTGTTACTCAAATGACTCTCAACACAGAAAATATTGCACTCTTTGTTTATGTACAAAGGATGTACAGAGATATAAAGTTAATATTTTTATGTTTCTATTAAACAGCTGCAAGATCAAAAGAAGGTTGCAGGTAATTCAGTTTGAATGCTGGAAAAATGTGATTTCATTACAATGGATCTGCTGCTGGGTGAATATTTTCTAGATAGGTCACAGAGCCTGAGTAGCTGCATTCATCCCCTGCATATTAAATTATTGCTCAGAAAAAAGTCTCTATAGCAGTGCTTCTCAGCCTCAGCAACTTTAAGATGTGTGACTTCAACTCTCAGAAATCCCCAGCCAGAATTCTAGAAGTCGAAGTCCACACACACATACATCATAAAGTTGTTGCAGTTGAGATACTCTGCTCTAGAAGTTTCTGATGTAGCCCCACCACATGAATCAGAAAGTTCAGTTCCAAAGAGTTCCCAGCTAAAAAGTCAAAGCTGACACTTTGTTCTGGAGAAGTTTCACTTTGTGGACTCACCATGGCAGAAATTCACAAATAATTAAATCCTCGCTTCTGGTGGTGTAAAGTTTTTCAAAGCTAAAGCTTCGGTTATATCTGGATTTCAAAGATGTTACTAATAACTGCATTCAGGCCGTCTATTTTTTATAGAAAGATAAAAAAAAAATATTTCTGCCAAATGTATTTGTTTTTTTTCTGTCAGGCAGAGGGCAAGATGAAAGCTTGGTCCTTTCTTGTTCTGTGGGCATTTACAATCCTGTACTTGGTTTCATACACTGATGGCTTTTCCCATGGGGCCACCCTTTCTGCCTGTTCTGATATGAGTCCCAAACACATCCGAGCTCATCTTCAGAATCCTCAGAATAATTACCTTACCATCCATACCAACACTTCCTTTTCTCCAGGTGACAAAGTACCAGGTAAGAAATAGCACCTGATTACAGGAGTTTCAAAAATAATTACCGTGTTTCCCCGAAAATAAGACCTGGTCTTTTTTTTTTTTTGCCTCTGAAAGAGGCCCCACGTCTTATTTTTTGTGTGGGGGGGTGTCTTTTCCATGGTCTCAACTTGCGGCGGCTGCACCAACAGCCCCACCCAGCCGGCCTACTTCTGCGGCTGAAGGAAATGCCTCTGCAGCTGAGAATGGAGCTCCAGATTGATGTGTGCGGTGCCCCCCCCGGCCTGCATTTTACCTTCCAGAAAGGCCTCTGAAGCCGAGAACCGAACATGACTTCACCCTCTGCTGTGGAATTTCTAGTATTATATCTCTTGCATATTCCCTTCCTGACATCTTTTATTAGTTCTGTTCAAGTTTTTTTTCTGTCCTTGTCTTTAATATTTCCTAGTTTTTTCTACTGTTTATCTTTTGTATTTTCATAATCTTTCTCCAAAAAATGTAACGAAAGAAAGAAATGAAGACCAAAGAATTGGTGATGTGATTAGTAGTATGGACTACTAGTAGTATCAACTAATGGACTAGTAGTAGTATCAACTAATCACCCAAGAAAGCAGAATTCTTGAAACAAGCATTGTCTCAAAATGAAACTTTTATTAGGGACTAGTGACAGCAGGGAATGTAAGGCGAGATCTGAAGAAAAGCCCGCGTGAATGATATAATTAAAGCAAGCAATATGCTCCCTTCCACCAAAGTCATAATGTTCATTTGAAATCCAACCAATCCACAGGTGGCTTGATGGGCAGCTGACTGGTATGGTAGGTGTGCATCTCAAGGTCTTCTCCAGCTTTCGTTTCCTTGTAACTGTCTCCTAGATAAGAAGACGCATTCCGTACTCAAAAGGAGGAGGCCAGACAAAGAAAGGAGAAAGCGAAAGTTACCACTATGAATCCCCCATGTACCCTCTCCCCCAACAGGAGTGACAGGCCCCCAAAGAATAGAAGAAAGGAGAGAGCAGACAAGGAGTTTTGGGGTCTGACATGGACACTATTTTGTTTTTACCTCTATTAACTACATATTAAATGTGGAATGACTGAACGTGCCTAAAATTTGCTTCTTTTTAAGAAAGAGGGGATATAGTGGAGAATTATAGGAGATAAAGATGCAGTACTGGGCTGTAATCTATTTTGTAATTTCTTGAAAATATTATTTCTCTCTAAAAGTGGGTTTTGTTTTGATGCTTCACTTTGAGAAGATTGGAAAGCGCTTTCCCATTTCTCTGGGTGGACTTTTGCACTAACTGGAAAATAGTGCTGCTGTTATTGTCTTGTTGCCCCTCTGTTCCTTGCTCCTAAGTCTCACTATTGCCTACATGTCCACATATGGGAAACTCCATAGGTGAAATTCTCTCTCTTGGGATTTAAATGAAGGTAAGAAACCAAGAAACCTGCAAATAATTGAAAAGAGGATTGTACAATAAAAGACAGGAAATTCTCACAAAGAGACTCTGTAGCCACTTTATCACTAAGAATATGCCAGAATATCACACACCATGCAGTTTCTTACCTGCTTTGGGAAAAAAGAAAATATTTTTTCCCATCAAATTGATGAGAATGGTTGAGAAATAGGTAAGAAAAATGTGCTCACTATAGCTCAGGCACACATAATAGCAACCTCTTTTTCCAAGACATAGCTTGGAAAAGTAGTTCTAATGTTCTACTTTAGTAGAACTTCTAAAAGATTGCCAAGTTGCTTGAGGGTTTTATATATCTTCTGACAAATTGTATCAGAGGCTTTCCAAAAAGTAAGAGATTGGAATGAAATTATTTCCTTCTTGTCAATCATACTTATGCTCAGTTCCTTCTAGAAAGCTTGGTTGTGAGCAGAAGCACATTTGAGATGTGAAACAAATGAATTCTAGTATAAACATAATCTCTACAATAAATTGTTGTAGGTGGACTTCACCGCAGAAACCCTCTCCTCTTCAGCCCCATATCTACAGTAATATAAATGTTTTTTCATCATGTCCTTTTCCCCCCCTTCCAGTTACAATCAGGAGTTCACGCGATTTTATGGGCTTCATGCTTCAAGCTCGCAGGGTTCTGAATGACCAAATTGCCGGCACATTTGTATACATTCCTCCTGGCTCCAAATTACTGACTTGTGTTGAAGATGGTGACACCGTTACCCATTCAGACAAATCACTTAAGAGAAACTTGTCCTTTGTGTGGAAAGCACCAGATCAGCCTATTGGAGACATCAGATTCTTGTAAGTATTTGCTCGCTAAGTATGATATTGCCTCCTGAGAAAATATTCTAATAACTCAATTGATGAGAATCAGATAAGTATTTTGGTGTGCAGGTTTCATTAAGAAGAGCATAGAGCATGCTTTCGGTTTTGGATAAAAAGATAGAAATGTGTAAAATGTTATTTTACTTTCTGATTATTTACTTGAAAAGGATAATCTAGAAGAGAATTTACTCATGTCTGGTATGAGTTTCTAATTAGCAGAATATAGGATCTATGAATATTATACTGTAAGTTTAAAATTGTTCTATGCCTAATATTTTCATGCATTTTTCAATTATACTGCTTGCGGATTTTGAAGAATTCTTTTTTATTTACTAAATGATTCATTAATGTAGAAAACGATTAAAGCTTTTCTTCAAATACTTTACAGTTTATCAGTTGTTCAGTCGTACTTTGTTTATTGGGCAAAGATTGAATCGTCGACTGTTTCTCAACAAATACAGAATAAAACAATTACTGAAAATAATGATCTCACCAGTACAATTAAACCAGCACTACTTCAGGAACTTATTGATCTGAAAGGAACATTTACTATAGGAAAAAGTAAGTTGTCCTCTGACACACATTTTTTCTTGTAGGAAAGACTATAAGTGCCCGTTTTATTTTTTAATTGTTTTTAGTTCTCTTAACTCTACAATAGTCACATTTGCTGCAAGTCTCCATATTGAATTCTAAATTTATTGAGGCAGAAAATGGATTCTTATTTTCATGAACAAAATGTCCAAGTCAACTAATTTCTAATTACTGCCCTAATTCAATTTACAGTTTAGTGTAAAGTGAATAGATTATAAATGAGCAGTTTCTCTAAGATAGCTTTTTGCTGATTTTTTTTTGGTCTATTATGTACCTTGGGTGGTTTCTTCATATGAATAAACTTTATGAGCCCTCATTTGGATCTTTCAATAAATGTAGGGGGGGGGGAAGGGCCAAATACTCTTGTTCTCCTTTTCTTTGCATCTTTTAAATGTTAGAACATACTTTTTTTCCTTTTGAGAAACAGTTCTTAGGCAAAAGTGGAGAGCAGAACTGCCTCAAGTAATAGAAAATATGCACTCAATAACAATCGTTGCTCTATCCATATATAGTAATCTTCTCAGGTGCCATCTGACTGACTTCTCTCAGAAATAAAATGATGGATTAGACATATGTTCATCTAATTAAATAATTTATCTCTTAATACTTTATAATGTATGACAATTGTTTAACATGGAAAAGGTTTAGGTAAATAAGCATGTTTTATATTTTGTTCTGTGCAGTTATTTTTTAAGGTTTTGTTTTTGTTTCCCCTCCCACAAGGAAGTTCTGTTCCTGATACCATTGTAACTCCATTTGTGACATTTCCCCCCACCACCAGCAGCCTGATTCAAACTGAAGCAACCCTGGCTTTGGATTCAACTTACCATGGAAAACAAGCCTCTGACGTTGGCATCACTAGGAATTTTCTTTCTGAGTCCTTTGCAGACAGGGTCACTTCGTATGACATAACGCTCAATAATGGAACTGACAAAAATGGTGATTTCACTCTGGAATCATCCCTTCAGCTTCAGGATCTGAATTTCAGAGTGCAAGATTATTTTTCCAGTGCACGCAATAGGTATTGTGAGAGTACTAAATGTGTGTGTTAACAGCAATGTGTTAACAGCTGTGTATACTGTTATTGTATAGAATGCCTAGGAGATCTATAGAATGTGTGACATTTTTAGGCAAAGTATGAAATGTCTGTGTTATTTAAATATGCTATATGCTTTCCCTAGGCAATGTATATAATACCAAGGCATTATGCAGAATGACAAGAACTATTTAGGCAAAATATGAAAAGAGAATCATGAAGAGGGTTAGTATTAGGACTAGGGTCAGGGTTAGGCTAGCCCTAGCCCTAGCCCTAGCCCTAGCCCTAGCCCTAGCCCTAGCCCTAGCCCTAGCCCTAGCCCTAGCCCTAGCCCTAGCCCTAACCTTTTATTGAAAAGACATATATGAAAATGAAATGCAAAGTAAAGTACAGGACTCTCTTTCTGAAAAAAAAACCGAGAGAAAAAGACCAGTATTGACCTACTTGTTGCAACAAAGAAGGCTAGAATGGCATTTTAATGGGAGTATTTTATAGCTTGCTGGTTAGTCTTTTGGCAATGAATAGAATGCCTAGGAAATGTGTGAGATATTAAGCATTTCATACTTTGATGTTCATTTTTGGTATTATATAGCTTTCCTAGGCATTCTATAAAATGCTTAGTTTCACAATTGATGGTAACATATATAAAAATTGTCATTATATGCTAGTGTAGCGGGGACTGCCTGAGAGTGCTTGCAGGAGCTTGACTGGGAAGGAAAAGATTGGGACAGCTGCAGTTGGCTTTGGGTGTGGCTGGCGTGAGTGGAAGGAGGAAGGATAGAAAAGGAAAGGAAAGGAGAAGGCCGGGGTGGTTGGAGTTGAGAAGAGAAGGTCTGGAAGCTTATTTTATTTTTCTATCNCAACCATTGTGACCGGTTAAGTTCGTGCCTGAAAGTCCTGCTTCAACAAGAAGAGCCTGCCACCCATCAATGCTGCATGAGTTCCGGTTGTAAGACATCTCACCGATCTCTAAAGAACATTACCGCAAGGCTGGACAAGGGGGGTTGTGGCTGGGAGGGCCTGGGCATTGGCGGCCTCTAAAGAGGTAGCGCTACACTAGCACTGATGATGTTGCTTAGTTTGGGTAATGAAATGTCTGCAAGAAAACAACCAAACTCAGTGAGCACTAAGGATCCCTTGAGTCTTAAGACTGTGTTCCTCCCTCTTATGCAAGTACGTGTTTCATTTTAAGTAAATTATCTTTTTAGCCTTCAAACCCCAATCTTATAGACATTTACAACAAGCAGATTTCATTGAATCACATAGTTAATGGAAATGATACATTTCCTATAATTCTAAACTTTTAAACCCTTATGACATGATCAAGTGTGCCACCAGTACCTCATAAAACAGAATGGCTACCAACAATGCAAGTTCTTTCACTTGCCTTATTGGGAGAGTCTAAATTTCCAATCTGCTCTAGTTCATATTAAGACAAGATCTCTCAGAATTAATCTGGAATAGACCTCATAACTGCTAGTAGCCATGTAAATGCTGAGGTTTCTGGGAATTGAAGTATCACTTACCAAGTATCACCCAGAAGGCCACAAGTTTCCATACTTGCTTTTTAATAAGACAAACAAGAATGTTCGTTATGTCATTAATATACTGTATAGGCTTGATCTCACTGCTGAATCATTATGAAGTACTAATCTAGGAACAATGTCCTGAGATGAGTCTTTAGAAAATTTCACTCTCTAAATGTTGGGAAAACATCATATATATAAAGATGTGTGTGTGAGGTGTGAAGATCTTACTCAATGATTCACAAGATGTTAAAATTGTGACCGACAATTGGAAATTGGCAACTTGAAAACTCTGTACATCTGTTCTGACAATGACAGAGATTCATAACAGGAAGCAGCATTTCAGCAGACTGAAAGCAAAAACTCAGCATGAATAGCATAGCTGAGATGTGGGAGCTTTCGTCCTCTATTTGTAAAATCAATTTCTATTTGTAAAAGGAATAATATAAGAAAGTGACAGCAAGAAAAGTGCCTAAAGAATTCAAACTGTAGTAAATATTAGTACCGTGCAGTACAATTACTAAATATTTACTAATATTACAAGAAATTAATTGGAACTTCCTCTTCAACATTTTAGGACAGAAACTACTTCAAGTATTCCCATGTCTCTTTTGTGTCTGACATGTAAGAAAAGCATGCAGGTAAGCCTTTGGGGAGGTGTGTGTCTGTGTGTGTGTTTGTGTGTTTGTGTGTGTGTGTGTGTATGTGTGTAGTAAGTTAGGACATAACGTCTTTTAGTAAAGATCTATAGTTTCACCTTTATAATAGCGTCATAAATTCTTTCCATGCTAGAAGTCCAGTCTTATAAGGCACATTTTTAGAATTCTGTTTTAGAGGTGCTATTATTCTTACTCCTGTTGAGTAAAAGCCCCCAAACTGCATACACTGAAGTCTATTTTCTCGCAGACTTCTGTAGTTTTATCTGTAACTCACATGCCACCCACTTTAGAACAGAAGCTCTTCCAGAGATTCATGATTTAAAACATAGTATACATCATAATGACAAAATTATCCATCAGAAAGTTAAAACTACAGAGATAAATTAAAACATTTACAATTAATTTATGAACACTTACCAACATGTATTCAAATGACTTACATGGTATGTAATGATTTACAAGATATATTGCATCTTGATCATTAAGTGAATCCAGCTTCCCCATTGATTTTGCTTGTGAGAAGTGGAGTGGGAAGGTCATAAATGATGATCATATGGTCCCAGGATTCTGCAATCATTGTAAATACATGCCAGATGCACTTCTGGTGGGGATGCTATGATGGTTGTAAATATGAGGACTAGTCATAAGTCACTTTCCTCAGTGCCATTGTAACTTTAAACAGTCACTAAACAAATGGACTACCTATATTCTTATATATATATTCTTATTTATATAATACTATATAAATAATATTGTGTAATGAATTAGAACCATTGTGTATTTAACTTGAATCATGATGTATTTAACTCAAAATTTGCTGCAATAAACTATGTTCTTAACTATGGTTTGTCCTTAAACTGGGGTATTTTTAACCATGGGAAGTTGTAAATTATTTGCATTTGCATTGGTTCAATCTGCTCAGTACTGGTTGCTCAGCCAACAATCCTGAGTCCTGTAGCCCATTTTTCACCAGATATCCAGGAACTCCAACATCTAGTGCAGACCTTGTTAACCCGGGCGACATCCGAGCCAGTATGGCTTTCTGTAATTTACGTCTCACCATATTTTTTATGGGAGAGACACTCTTTGTCTGACTCCTCTGATGAGACCTGTCCAGTATGGTTGAACTTCTGGCATAACTCTCATCTTCCTAAGAGTACAAGCCCCACAACCACATCAAGGTAGTGCCTCACTGGGTTTTTTTTTTTTATTATTATTATTATTATTATTATTATTATTATTATTATTATTATTATTATTATTATTATTATTATTATTATTATTATTATTATTATTATTATTATTATTATTATTATTAGTTTGTAGGCTAGTTGTAGGTCAATGTGTCTGTTGATGGAATTGCTTGTGGAGTGCCAGACTTCGAAGAACTCACAAGCATGGCCGGTGGTAGCATGGCCAATGATTTTTGTGTTGCTCCAATCGAACTGGTGCTGTTTGGTATCAGTATGGGTAGAGATTAAGGATTTGGGATCATGCTTTTTGACTGCCAGCCATTATTCGTAGATCCTGGTTTTTAACTGATGTGATGTTTGTCCCACATAGAATTGGTTGAAATTGTAGATTACATTGTTTTTGTAGATTACATTGTAGATGTAGATTTGTAGATTACATTGTAATTACATTGTAATTTTGTAGATTACATTGTTTCTGTCATCCTTCTGTATCTTGTCTTTGGTTCTGGATAATTCCTGGTGGAGTGTGGCTGTGGGTTTGTGGGCTATTACTATTCCTAGAGGTTGGAGAATTCTGGCTGTCATTTCCAATGCCCCTTTTGTATATAGTAGAGTGTGTTGTGTTGTGGTTTGGGTGCTGTGTGTTGGAATATAAAGTTTTTGGGATAGCCATTATGGAGGCCATTATGAAGGCCTTCTCTTCTGCTTTTCTTAGTGTTGTGGTGCTGCAGTGTGTCCTAACCTTTCTGAAGAGGGTCTAGACACAGCTTCTTTTCTGTGTACTGTGGTAGTTGCTTGCGAAGCTGAGGGTCCGGTCCGTGTGCATCGGTTTGTGGTAGACACAGTTTCCAGTTATTTAGTCTCCTTATATCGATGTCGAGGAATGGGAGTCTGTTGTCTGTTTCTTCTTCTCATGTGAATTTGATCCCAGGGACTATGTTATTTTTTTAAAATAATATTTTATTAATTTTCTAACTTTACATTTAGGTATTTAAAAAAAATAACGTGGTGGCTGGGTTAATCAACAATTCAATAACATACAAAAATCTTTAGTACAAATCTCAAGTTACATCAAATATTCCCTCTCTTTTTCTCTTGATATCTACTATCTCGTATTTAAGCTAATACAATTCTTATTATATCAACTTAATAAAAACATCATTATTACATTTATCAATAAATTTTTAGTTTATACATATCTTAATTACTTTTACATTCAATCTTTATAGACAATCGATATCCTGTTATTGGTTTTTTCCCAATTTTTAGTTTCCCATCAATATTCAAATTTAACATTTGATATTTATAATTTCCAGGCTTTAGGTAACCAAAGTTTCTCTTATCTCAATTCATAAAAGAATCTAATATTCAAAATACACATCTTATCTATTTGAGTATAGTCTTGTTCTATTTTCTAAAAGTTATCTATTTCCCACCATATTAAATCATCTAATTAATAATACAGTATCCCTTTTAATAAATCAAAACCATTATATATATCGTCTGGATTAATCAATAAATCAAACATATTCATAATTTTTTTCTGTTGGGTTTAGTTTTTAAATATTAAACAAATAGAATCCTTATTTTCAAATATTTTAAATTTAATGACCAAAATTCCCCTTATCTCAACTTCTCCCTTTAACTCTCTAATTAGTAATATAAAGTCCCCTCTAATAAATCAAAACCCCAATTTTATTCAGCCTTATTCTGGCTTTCTTTCTTTGCCAACTAGCCTTCCATGTCAGTGCTTTTAAATCATCAAATAGATCTCCCTCTATTAATATATATATTATTTGAAATAAGAGAGACCATTTAGTTGCCATTTTTGGAAGGGCTAGCCCATTTGTATTCATTAGATCGTCTCCCTATTATTCCAATTCCCCATAATTGTCCTGATATGTTTATCTTCCATTCAGTCTGTTCTTCTTTCTCCTCAAGTTTCTTCTGATTCATATAGAAAGTATTTTCCATTTTTAGTGTTGTCACTCCCTTTTCTGGGTTTTCCATTAACTGTATTTGTTGGTCAATTGAGTCCTCTGTCTTAGTATTTGATTGTTCCACTTCTTCTGTTATCTTTTACGTTGTTAGTTCTTTGGTTGTGGTCAAAATTTGGGTTTGTATATCTAAGCTGGCATCTTGTTGCATTTTGTCACCAAAGAATGGTTTTATGTATTGCTTTCAACATGAAAATGATCTTTTCCTGGTCTTCATCCACATTCTCTTAATAGTGTGTTAAGTTGAGGACTTTAAAATCAGACATTAAAAATAATTTTATAACTAGGTATGGGACCTCTATTTCACGTGTTTATAGGTAGTTTTTATAGTAGAAGTCATTTGTCAGGTAAGATTTT
Organism: Protobothrops mucrosquamatus; assembly: GCF_001527695.2. NCBI lineage: Eukaryota > Metazoa > Chordata > Lepidosauria > Squamata > Viperidae > Protobothrops > Protobothrops mucrosquamatus. The sequence continues at coordinate 24,801 of NW_015386606.1, read as the reverse complement.
ATAGTCCAAGGTATTTCATCATCTCATATAATAACCAATGTTCCTCAGATAAAGAAATAGGAAAGCAATTCCCCACATAGAGCTCTGAAAGTCAATAAAGGTTTACATTCATAGTTCAAGCAGGCCAGTTATGCCACCCAGAAGTTCTCTTTACAGCTGAGTTTCTCACAGGTGGTATCTATCAAGGTTGAAAGAGTTTTATCTGAAGTCTGGGCTTCAAGCCAAGTCTCTTTTAGGCAATAACAAGTTGTAATACCAAACTTCGCCACAGGATGTCATCGAATTCAAAATTTTTATAATCCTTTTTCCAGTTTTATTTCTATTTTGTAGATAAATACAAAAGTCTCCAGTAAAAATAAGAAAACTTTTGATCCCTAAGTTTCAGAAACATATAAATCCAATTAGATTAAAATTGTTCTTTTAGTGCTTTAACTCCCCTGGGTAGTCAGTCGCTGCTTCTTAGAGGGTGGGGTAGAAATTCCATTTCCTCTCTCCTCACGGGGGAAAAGATACTTTGGGCAGCTTTTACAGGAAAAGAAAATACTTAGGATCTTAAAGAAAAGATCGGATCTCACCCAGGTTCATCCGCGTTGCTTTAGAAGTGCTTGGTGGTAAGTTTGACTTCGACTGTCTGCAGCTTAGTGATGAGTCATATTGCTATGGCTGGTCTTTCCTCCGCCAGTTTGGAGGGTTGCCCCAGATCGAGCGGAAGGGCTGGTGCCCTCCTGCGATCAAACGGGGGTTCCCTCCTTGCTCGTTGCCCCTACAGGGCGACTTTTGACCTTTTCAGATCCCCCAGCAGAACGAAGCCGAACATGGAAGACAGAGCTCGCCTTCCAGCGTCCGCGGCATCCGCAATGGGAAAATGGAAGTCCCCAGGGACTATGTTATTGAGTAGGTGTGTTTCTTCAATTTGGGAGTGTTTGATGATGGCAAAGGTGTCATTGGTGTAGTGTGTCCAGAATTTTGGTTAGATGGTGGGTAGAGCTATGGATTCGAGTCATTGCATGACTGCTTCTGCTATTAGGCCTGATATGGGTGATGCCATTGGGGTACCTTGTACTTGCTTATAGATTTTCCCATTGAACTTGAAGTATGTGTTGAGGCATAGATCCAGGAGTTTCATGGACTTGGAGTGTTCTGTGGTGGCATCATCTTTGTGGGTATGGTGTTTAGTGAGTAGGTGGTATATGGTTTGTTTAGCCAGGCTGATGTCAATAGAGGTGAAGAGTGCATTGACGTTGAAGGAGACCATAATTTCTTCCTTGTTGATCTTGGTGTGCTTGATGCATTGGAGAAATTGTTCTGGGGAGTTTATTGAGTGGGTTGAGTCATTGACCAGGTGTCTGAGTTTCCTCTGTAAGCTTTTTGCTAATTCGTAGCCCTTATAAGCAGAAGAACACTGACATTGACATCCCCTAAACTCTGCTGAAAATGTTACCTAGCCTGGTAACAAAATGTTCAGAAACCAACCCACAAGCTCGAAGAATGATCCTTCACCCTCAAAAGTCTAAGTGTTATTGCTATTGCTTTGTTTATGTTCAAAGCATGAAGTATTTCTACAGAGATATAAAGTGTTTTTATATTTATATTGTTTTTAAAATAGTGTCAGAAAAGAAAAACAAAAAGAACAAAACACAAAAATACACATTTTAGCCAAAATGTGCATAACAAGTGCTTAAAAATAAGTGAAAATATACAGCAAGAAAAACATATATATAAATAGTTACAATTGTATACATAATTATCTATTACAAACATTATATAACTATATCTGTTGCTAGTACACTTATATAACTATTATGCATTTTTTAAAAACTACTGTATTTAGTATAAATGAGGCTCAGATTTCATTACACTTATCATACAGATGCTTGACAGCTGATTCATATTTATGACTGTTGCTGGGTCCCAAGGTCATGTGATCACCTTTTGTGACCTTTTGACAAGCAAATTCAATGGGGAAGCCAGATTCACTTAACAACTAGGTTACTAATTTATCAACTGCAGTGATTCACTTAACAAGTATGGCAAGAAAGATAGTAAAATTGGGCAAAACTAACTTAACAAATGACTCAACATAAATTTTGGACTCAATTGTGGTCATAAGTCAAGGACTACTTGTAACCTAATAATTATTATCTGGAGATTATAATGAGATCTTTTCTTTCTATTAACAGCTTTATCCCCATGATGCTCAATTAAGGCCACTGTTAGATCTCAAGTAATCTTCTTTTATCCAAATAGGCATTTAATGTTTTTGCTTTCAAGGAGACTTTGGTGATACCTACTCCAGAAGTAACTAAGTCTGCACCTCCCATTACAACTTCACCATTGGTCCAGTTTTGGGACTCTCCTAAGACAGAAGATTTGGATAGAGAAGAGAATATAGATGTCTACCAAAGTTTATCAGCAGTTTCAAGACAAATAACAAATAAAAAAAAAACAACACAGAAAGTTTCAGTAAATTTTCTGCCCCAGGCTGAATTTCCAACATCTGGGCAGGAGACATATGATCAGAAGGCGGATCCTAGGAATACACTCCTAAAAGTAACAAGGACAAAACCCCTAGCTGCTGTTTCTGGAGTAGGAAAAGAAAAGTCACACAAAGAGTCACGACTTGTAGCAGCTCAACTTGGTGTTCTCCTTGGCTGCTCTGCTGTCCTTGGCATGGTCCTAGCTGTTGGCCTCCGCTGCATCCATTCCCAGTATTGCCATAAGCGGACTGAAGTCTCTTTTAGTGAGCCAGATAATAATGTCATTGCACTCCAGGATAGTGGAGAAATGATGCATTTCAGGAAGATACGAGAAAATAGCTTTGTCCTGGTGCAGGCAGAATACAACTGGATCAGCCCTTCAAGCAGTGTTAAAAAAGCTGTTATGTAGAGAGGCGGTTCATTGTGATATTGTTGATGTTGTTCTTTTATCGGTGAAGTGTGTTCATCTGTGAGGCTACAGTAAATGTTAATAAGAAATTTGACTAATTGCATATATTCATTTAAGTGAATATAATCAAAACATGCATGCTGTAATTACTACGAGTAACAAGAACTGCAATTAAGCATTGTCTCTTAGTCTCTGCAAATAAATAAATAAATAAATACATACATAAATAAAGTTTTTCTTCTGGCCATTCTTTTTCAAACAAGCTCAAGCCTTCCTCCCTCTTCTCACTTAGTGTCTTTGATTTGATGTGTGTGAGATTTCTCAGATAAGTCAAATTTTGCCACTTGAACTAACTTTCCATTTCAGAAAAACAATGAAAAGCAACACTTGCCTTTTAGAAAATTGATTCCTGGCATAAAGCACAGTGACTGCCTTTATTATGAATTGATCTCCAGAAATGAAACAAAGATACAGTAAATGCCACCTTTTGGGAGTGGAACATGGCTCCTCACCAGGTGTAAATGGAAAGACAGCTTCTCCTGACCATTTACACCTTGATCAGTTGGCATGTTAAATGCACACAAATGGCATTTTGCTTTGTTTCCTCTCCAGATCAGTTTGATACAATTATTGGAAGAGAAGTTTATTAAAGAACAGGAAGGTTTTGTTCAACTCAGGAAGTCCCAATGTGGAGGATATGGATATATATACATATAATCAAAACTTTTAAACAAGAATTTAGAAACAAACACAAACTGTTATATAGATGGGAAGAAAAAGAAAGAAATCAAAGAAAAAGCAAAAAGTGCAAGAAAGGAACAAAGTTAAATATAGAAAAAAAACTTTATAAAAGAAGTGGTTTTCAACATTCTTCACAACTATAAGTACAAATCATAGTCATTTTAATTTGTTTCTCTAAAGTTACATCATTCTCTTCTTTCTATAATATATCATGTTTAATCATCAAAACCACAGATCACAAATTCATTTTTTTCATTTTTACACAAGAAGTCCGTAAGAGGCTTCCAGTCATTAAAAATAATGTTTTTTTCTGTAATCAAAGAAATCAGTTTATCCATTTCAGACAAACATGGAGGGTTTTTGACCCAAAAGTCTTACTCCAGCTGTGCCCTCTTGAAGCAAGCCATCCAGTGGTGCCAGCTTTTCCTGATAGCAGATGAAAGTTTGAAAGGTGACCCGTAAACTTTGAATTAGCACCTGATGCTACCAACAATCTTTGACTTATATTGCCAGTGAAATAATCTACACTCAAGAGTGAGGTATACACAGAAATACCCCCAAATATGAATATAAGAAAGTAAAGAGAATAACCAGAGCAGCTCATTGAGGAAGGGCTGGGCATACACAGGGGATAGTGGCTGAATTCCAGAAGCAAAAGAGAAATAAAGAAGGAAAGGGGAAATGGAATATGGTAACTTGTCCCAGACAAATCCTCTGTGCAGTTTGGGAATCCTCCTATACTTATAGCTGCTGTTTGAAGATCAGATGGCAGTTGTGACTGAGTGAGCTTTGTGTTATACCTGTTCCTCGATCAGTTGTGACTAAGTGGACCAGTTATACCTGTTCCTCGACCAGGAGGCCCTGCTCACAGTTACTCATGCCGCAGTCACCTCCCAATTGGATTACTGCTATGCACTCTTTATGGTCTGCCCTTGAAGAGTATTTGGAAACTTAATCTGGTGCAAGACAGCGCAGCACAGGCAGTTATGGGTGCCAGTCACTCTTCATACGTGATGCCTCTGCTCTGCAAGCTGCATTGGCTACCGTATGCTTTTGGATGCAATTTGAGGTGCTATTATCTGCAAAACCCTTCATGGCTTGGGGTTGGGCTACCTTCTGGACCATGTCTCCCCAGTGGAGTCTACCTGTCTTTGTTTGATCTGACTAGAGAGCCATGATCTGGGTCCTGTCAATGAGAGTGTGAAGTTGGTGAGGCCTAGGAAGAGAGCCTTTTCTGTCATGGTGCCCATCTCTGGAACATTTTTACTCCAAGGATTAGTCTTGCCTCAACTCTACTAGTCTTTTGCAAGGCATTTAAAGACTGGTGTGGCCATCAGGTCTGGAGAGCCTGAAAAATGGGTTAGTCCATTTCTAAAGTTGCGGTCATATTGAAGGTCTGATATCTCAAGTGTTATTGGCTGCTAATTTATGTTGTTTTTTATTTTGCTTGTCTTTTTGTTACCCCTTTTTAAACTCTGGTTTAAACATTAGCTACCAGGGAGAGGCATATAAGATAGTTGAAATAAATAAAATAAAATGTCACAAAATTCAATAATTGTTTCCTATTTTTAAAAATCAAGTAAAAGTTTTAAATTTAGTTTAACTGACATATTTTTCTTAAGGCAAGTCATTTGTTTATAGAACTGCATCTTACCCAAATTATTTTCAATGGTTCAAGTATCAGTTTTGATTGCTTAAACATGGAATAAAACAAGTATACCATCACATTTAATTGGAAATGTGTAAATCATTCATTCATTTTATTAGAAGTAATGCTTTACTAAAATTAATTCCAACTATGATTGAATCGTTCCTAGAATTGTGTGTTTTACTACTTTACTAAAACAGTGCAGCAAGAAGAATGTTTTTACATTCGTTGTGTGACAAATTTGGATTGGCTCCTGATTCCCACGTAAAGTAAGGAAACCATTTAGCCTAGGTCTTATTAAATAAACACACTCTGCACCTCGCAATAGTTGCTTAATTTTAAAGGCTGCATATATTCAATACATTGTTAATGTGATTCCTAATTAACTGAGAAAATAGGTCAACAAACTGGTAAATATTTAAACAACTATCAGCTTTCATTTAAAAAGTTTGTTCTGATGGCTTAGCAGTTTATGAATAAATTACAAAATCTTACATCCTCCTGTACTATTTCTTTATCTGCGTTGAACAGGAATTGCTATGGCCTACAGTCCTTTTTTTCTTTTAAAAAGTTTTGTTCATAGATGCAGCCAATGCTTTTTTTGTAAAAACAAAAGGTGCAGGAACTCACACATGTCATACAACCCGCCTTGCCTACCCTACAAGGTTCTATCCCAAAAAGGTGCCGGAACTCCGTTCTGGGCGTTCTATGACAAAAAAAGCCCTGGATGCAGCAGAGAAGATGAAACCGATGTATTAAGAGTAGGAAAAGAAAATTGCACAATTTTCTCTCTGTTTTTTTCCTGCTGCTTATTAAATAGCCACAATGAGCAATTCTGGGCTCATACAGGACCATTCAGTGAAAAGGGAGTTTAGAAAGTGAGGTAGAATGGCTGTCACTGCTTGCTCTAATTTTTGCTCAGTGAACATGACCATTCATTCACCTGTCCACTTAATGTATAAGTTTAGTTGTGTAGCTTTGCTTCAGCTTTTTGCAAACTATAAATCCAGCCACCATCTTGTTTTCTAGTTCATGGGATAGGCAACCTCGGCTCTTTTATGACTCATGGACTTCAACTCCCAGAATTCCTGAGTCAGCATAGATAATCAGAAATGAAGAATCTGGCAGATGAAATTAGCCTGAACACAAAATCGAGATAAATTTTTGGAAACACTTGCTTGAAGTGTGTCTGTGTAAGAATTGTTAATGGAACAAAAGCATAACAAACATAAAATAATTATTTTTTAAAAAAAATTACAGAGTAAGGCTCATTTTTGCTGAAGTTCATCTGAGAGCTTGGTGTGAGGCAGGAAGTCCACTCTACGGTCAGGAAAAAGGCATTTCTCTTGTGAAGCCCCCAGATCCATTGATGAGAAAGCTCTTTGTTCATGGAGAGAAATGTGAAAAAAACAAAAAATAAACCCCTCCCTCTGCAAGGACCAATCAAAATGAGGCAGCAGCATGCAAACTTTTGTTTTCTTCAGAACTCTTTCAGTCCAAATGCTGAAAAAATAGAAAATAAGGAATAAGGAAAAACAGACAAAAATTTGGCTAACTGTTTAACCTATAAGGTTTGCAGATCAAAGTCAGTTCCAAAAGGCTGGTATTTTAAAAACCGAATAAGTGAGGAGTAAAATTAGATTACTTCTTAGGAAATAAAATCTCTCCATGTGCAAGTGGAATACAGATGATAGATAAAATAAAATAAGTCAAGATGACTGGCCTATGATATTTCAAGAGGAATGTGCAAAGTGAGATAAGTAGAGTTTAGTATAATAGTTGCCTCAGCAAGTAGCAGTATGTTTGGGTCCTGAAATTAATTATGGTTGGGTTTGGATACATTAGTACTAGGATGGAAGTTCCCAAATGCTATATTGAAAAGCTAGAAAATATCCCAGAAAAAGGTGATGGCAAATCACCTCCATGCTGTTGTCAAAAACAAACAAAACATTTAGCTGTAACCATGTGATCAGCAGGAGTAGCGGTCAATTCATGACCACAGAGTTTAGTCTCAAGTCCATCCCATTATGGAAGCTGAGTATGGGCCAGCCACTATCTGTCTCAGTCCAAGTGTTTTTTTCCCTTACTATAAATGTCCTCCTGAGCTCCTGGGGGGGGGGGGAAAGCAAAATACAAGTCTACCTTAATATTAATAATAACATGATAGAAGAATGAAGGAGGACAAATTGACAAGAGGGAACTCACAAAGATAACTATAAAGAAAGACATGTTAGGACATGTGTGTAAAGGTACAAAATATAATCAATGAGGGAATTTAAAGAAAGAAAATCCCAAAATATTAGATACAATGGCAAAGATTCTACTTAGATATAGGGGCAAGGTGAAAAGACATTCAAACTTGAATCAGTCTTCAACGACATAAAGAACAGGATAAATTCACAATCTGAGACATGAGAAAAAAAATTCATTCATTTATTTCCAAAATCTAATTAAGAAGGATATTAATTGTGAATGCCTTTAACCAATCACAGTTCAGTCTGAGCCAACTACAGTAGGAGCTGAATAAGAAGAACACATATTGGCTATTGGGACTCCCTCTATAAAGGAGATAGGCCTTTCCAAAATGTGATAGACAGATGGTATAGTGTGTGTGTCGTGTGTGTGTGTGTGTGTGTGTGAGAGAGAGAGAGAGAGAGTTAACAATACTTACACACTCCAGCCAATCAGCAGTCTCCCTGCCCTTTATCACAAGAAGTACAATTTCAGTAATTTATTACATTTTCAAAGAATAAAGAGCTCTTCATCCCAAATCTATTATCTATACATTAATTCTTAAAGTCTCTTTATTCAGTCCTAGTCAGCCATATTTCACTAAGTACTGACAGAAACAACAACATATATATTTTAATCTTGGTCAGATAAAGTAACTTTATGTTTTCCCTTTCATTTTTTAACAATCTTAATCTTGAATCCCCTTTTTTTAAAAAAGTACAGAATTTGATTTGTTTTCATTTCTATTCTCAGAAAATCCTTCAGAAATTTAACAAGTCTCTTTTATAAATAAAAAATAAGAAAATTATCCAAGCCATTCTTTTAGTTTATTACCTATATATCCCTTTTAAACTTTAAGACACCAGCTGGTCTAATTAACATCGTTTTCCATATTGTTCTTATAACTTGTCATTTTAAACTCCACATTTGAGTTAGTCTCCTCCAGTAAAACTCGCTCATCTTCTATAATATCTTTTGAATCAATTTTATCGATGGTAGTAGGCAATCTTAAGATTAATTTCCATTGTTCCCAAATAGCCTTGAATTCATCCAAAGTTTAAATATCTTGCTCGATTCTATATCAGTACATCAAATTTAAGTGGGTTTAATTATATTTAATTATAATTTTTATTTTTTTTCTGGTTTCTTCTGTGTCCAACCTTCAAAATTCCATTTTATAATACTGCTTTCTAAACAACATTTTCCCACAGAACTATATTTTTATAATTAATTTTCAAGTTATTTCAAATCCCTCTGGACCCTTCATTCATTTATTACTTTCTAAAATCAAGATTCTAACTAACCCTTTGTTATTTATTACCCCTCCAATTTTTAAAAATCCTCAGTCTTGTATTTAAATCTTCTTTCTCCCAGGTTGAATAACACTCTCACTGAATGATCTAAAACTTGCTGATTCAAAGATTCTTAATAGTTGAAAAGCATTTAAAAGCAATTCCAAAATTTGTCAAGAAATGGGGTTTGGTTGAGCTTTTTCTCTACACAATATAGACTATGTTAATGGTTTTGAGCTTGGTGGAACTCCTTGAACTCCCAGCCGCTCAATACACACATTGATAGCAAAAACCTCGGTTCCTGCAGTCCACTCATGAGGAGCAACTGTCTGGAGTGCACATGGGCCTTCTCATGATCTCTCTTTTTTTTTTCTGGAGAGATTACAAGTGGGCAGATTTTCTTATGACTTCATGATACTTTGAAACAAGTCAGCTGACTGTAGAGCAGTCATACCAACCAATATATTATTAGCAGACCTATGTTTCACTTGCAAGAAATGAGAATCTATTTTATTAGTTCATTGCATTATCAAATTTGCTATTTGTGCATCATGGCTTCACATTACTGATTTCTCATGTTTTTTGCTTGAAGTACTTGCATTACCTCTTCAGTGCCCTCACCAGCTGCCTTTTCTTAAATGGCACTTTATTATGATAATTATTTTGCAGTGGCTTTAATGACTCCAGTCCAATAATAGGGTCCCTAGATGGTGATCTGCTAACAACTCATATAGTAACCAGGAGAAGAACTTTGATTCTGCAGGTTAAGGTCAGAGATGCCTCATGTCCCCACTGAAGCTTGGAACTGCGCTATCCATTACAGCTCAGCTACTTCTAATGTCAACCCATAATTGATTCTTTATAAACAGAGGCTGTTTTACAGGCCAGCCAAAGATCATAATAACAATTAATATGTATTGTCAGTCATTAGGTGCTACTGCTGAGGTGCCAAGGCCATTCTTTCACCAGTGGGGAGGAAATGTTGATGTGACATAATACTTAATAGGGTGATGACCTAAGTACATAAAAGAGAAGAGAATATCCAGAGTAATCCTATATGTGCTTAGAAGTTCAATGGGAATTTCTTTTAGCTAAGAGTGTGACTTTTAAACAAGGACTGAAAAGATTAGCAATGTCATATTTGTACTTTCCTGGATGAAAAGGGACGTTTATGTGCCATATTCTGAAAAAAAAGATTTCTGATTTTTCGAACAGAGGGCTAGCCTTACACAGATCTTCCCTTATAATGTAGATGTGGTTCATACAATCACTATATCTATACAATTTGATAAGGTGTAATGTGCTTCATTTTTTCTTTGTGCATTAGGTGAGCCAAACCTCTGAAATAGGTTTGGTGGACAAATTGCCCCATGCATATTTTAGCATATGGGAATCTAAGCTTATTTTCCTTAATATTTTATTTACAATGGCCACCTCAACCTGATTCTTTCAGGTTTATTTGGTTAAACTGACTAGTAGAAACTATGGAAACTGAAGTGTAACTGCCTGGACAACAGTAATTTTACAGAACACTCTTGGCTCTTTGGGAAAAATGCATTCACTGACTGGTCTACAAGTATAAGAAAATTTGTTGCATATGTGCTTTGTTGTGGGTACTGTGCTCCTTCAATTCTAAGTTCTTCATCCTGTGGGACACCTTCTGTCATTTTAAGCAGAAATCAACACACAAGTAGTTCAAAGATGAATATGACACACTCTCCCCCAAGTTGGCATTATCTAGATCAGGGGCATCCAACCCTGACAACTTTAAGACTTCAACAACCAGAATTCTCCAGCTAGCATGGCTGGCTGGGGAATTTTGGGAGTTGAAGTCCACAAGTCTTAAAGATGCCAGGGTTGGACACTCCTGATCTAGATATTTCCTAAAAATCTCCAGTGAACATAGCTTCTGGAAGAACAATCCAATATATCTGGAAAATACCTGGTTAAAGTATATGGAAAGTGCCTCCATTTCATGGTCTTATTTATATACTTGTTTTGCATATGTGTGCATATCCAATTGTTGACAGATGTATTGATGCAATAAAACGCAGCAAGAAATCAGGCTTCATGCCTCTAGCAGCCATGTTCAACAGCTGAAGTTTTCCCCAGCAATACATTTCCATGCTTGGAGATGCAAATGATGATGATGATATTAAAATCCTGCTCCAATTGCTATGAAGTCTTACAGTAACTGAATAATACTAATCTTAGCAGCAGGATAATTACTTTCCATTCTAATCTGGAAAGCAATCCATTCTGTTTATTTTGCAGTGGCCTATATTGACCACAAGAGGCCACTATTGCTAAAAGTATTGTCTAACTTAGGCTTTTTTTTTCAAGAAAAAAAATGCTATGCTATGTATGCACACAACACAGACACACAGATACAGATACAGACACACACAGAGACACACAGACACAGATACAGATACAGACACACAGAGAGACACATAGACACAGACACAGATACACACTTTTTAAAGATTCCAGCTACATGTTTATAATGTATTGCAGACAGGATCATGGGACTGCAAAATCTGGGTTGCAAAAATGCAGAATGTGGCTCCATCAATCGCAGAGAGACACATAAATTTCTAACTCTTTGTTCCCATCTGCTGGTCATCCTGGCTTTTTGTAGCCCAGATTGCTAGCCCTAAGCCAAAACTGCTTGGATGCATCAATATTAGCAAATATTGCATTTTCACTTTTAGTTTTGTCACATATAGAATACATTTATTTACTCTTATGCTTTTACTTAGAGCTGTTAAAAGATTAGATGTAACCTATGATTAGTTTATCCATCTACATGACATTTTTCATTTTCTCTGCCCTTACCAACATTTTGTCTCCTTTCATCTATCTATCTATCTATCTATCTATCTATCTATCTATCTATCTATCTATCTATCTATCTATCTATCTATCTATCTATCTATCTATCTATCTATCTATCTATCTATCTATCTATCTATCCATCCATCCATCCATCCATCCATCCATCCACCTACCTACCTACCTACCTACCTACCTACCTACCTACCTACCTATATCTATCTATCTATCTATCTATCTATCATCTTTTCAAAAGGCTGAAAAGAACAAAAAAGATTGTCCCACTAGGCAAAGGCCCCGGAAACAAAAAATAAATGCAGCACATACTAAAGGGAGGCAAGACTTGTTGTTATTCTCTTCATTTTATGTTGATAAAATTGTAAAGGAATAAACTGATAAGTGTGTACATTTAGAATAGTCCTTTTTCTGGCTGGGAATTCTAGTCTTACTGGGGAATTTTGGGAGTTGAAGTCATAAAACATAAAGTTTCCAAGTTTGAAATACACTGATTTATGACTCTCTGGCATTATTAGTTAATACTGATTGTGGTCTTTACACTTTGCTTCCTTCTCTCCTTGTAGATATGAAATCCAGCCATTTAAATTAAGCAACATTTTTCCCTTCAAACAGAAAAGCATACTGCATTAAAAATTCATTTTTAAAAAAAAAAGAATATAACTTTATTAAATGCTTGCATGAGGAAAAAAAACCCTGCAGCTAGTATTTTATTTTTCATATGCTGGATTTTGTGGTAATGATCTACCAGAATTATTTGTGACTTTAGAAAAGGGAGAGCAGGACCCTTTTTCAGGACAAAGTTTATGTTTGATGTTTAAATGTATGGTAGAGGCCTCACACTGGAAAACAGGCAAGTTGGAACAAAATGTTTATTAACACAGCCTTCGATCTCCGGGAGAGGTATAAACCAGTTGTTTATTGCTAAAAAGATATTTAAAAACAATAAAAACAACTATTTACAATGTTAAAAGAAACAACTTAGCTTTCGCTGGTCCCCTGCCAGAGTCCTTAGAGTAAAGCTTAGGGGGTGGGGAGATTCTTTTTATACACCTTGCTGGCCTAACTGCTTACTCATTGCCCGTGTGATAGGGCCATCCTTCCTGACTAACCGTAATTGCCTTGGTTGTCCCGCCTTCTCTTTTTTGCACTCCAATTCCACACCTTTCCCCCCCTCTCATCCTTGTCAATCTCCTCCCTCCCGGCACCATTGCTGCCGGTGTGCTCTCTAACCGCTCCCTCCTGCTCATTCCAGGCTACGCATTCAGATCCAGTGTTCCAAAAAGCTTGCCATCAGCGCTCCCTTCCTTTCTAGCCCGTTGGTCTACACGCTGTTCCTGCCTTCCGTCATCCATTCCTGTCAGTCTTTTTTGAATTTTTTTCTCCCATATTTGGGCCGACAGGGTGCATAAAAGAAAACACACTCAAGGTAATTATATATATATAAAACTAACACTAAACTATGTCAACTAAGAATAATTAATATGCATAACCCCATTGTGTTATATTTTGAATATATTCCTTACGCTTTCATTTGCTTCAGTCACAAAGTAATTGTAACTGATTTACTTAGACCAATTCATTAAATATTTAAAATAAAATTTCCTTCTCGCTCCCATGAGTGGTATGTGTCTTCCTCAATCTCAGTCCTCTATCAGAGATCTGGCAGTTTGAAAGTTCTGCCCAGTATCTGTTGTGGCTCCGTCTTGTGAGCCCCTCTTATCGGAGGACAAAGGCTCCGAACATGAAGGAGAGGAGATGGCTAGGCCTCCCTCTCCAGGACCCTCCTCTTTGGCAATGCCTCAGGTGTCTTCTGACAGAGAAGAGATTGACCAGGAGCCAGGTGGTTCAGAGATTGGCCAGGAGCCAGGTGTTTCTGAGATGGGCCAGGAGCCAGGTGTGTCGGATAATGAGGAAGAGAAGTTGTGGCTGGATCCACGCCAGCGTAGGAACGACAAGCGTGCGCAGCAGAAAAGGAGACGTGCCAGAGATTAAGCTGAGTCACTGGACCACACCCCACAGGCTATAAAAGGGTGGTGGTGGCCATTTGGACCTCTGTGACGGACAAAAGCTGAATCTCTAGCGAAGTAGTTTGCTGTGGCTTTAAACTGTATGTATTGTTTTTTGTTTCTGTGTGCTTGGAGTAAAAGGTCTTGGCAGGCAGCTACGGAGCTGCTGCCAAGTTTCTTATCTGTGAAGTGGTGTCTGGAGAAGTCTTTAATCCTCGGCTGGCTGTTTGGGTGTGTGGGTCGGACGGGGACAGAACAGTATCCTGACTGTCCATAACGCTGCTCTCCTCTGGACACAGAGCTCTGATAATGTTCCTGGGATCTATTAGAGCCATTTCCCCACTTTAGGATTCACAGTCCCAACTGCTCCAACCACCACCGAGACCACCTTGGCCTTTGCTTCCTTCATTTTTGCTTGTGCCTCCTTCAGGCCCTGGTACTTCTCCAACTTCTCATACTCCTTCTACCTGATGTTGCTGTCACTTGGCACCACTACATTTATTGTCACTGTTGTCTTCTGGTCTTTGCTACTAACACAATGTCTGGTTGATTGGCCAGACATCCATCTAGATTGGGAAATTCCACAGGAATCTTAGCCCTGTTATTCTCCACCATCTTTTCTGGAAGTTCACTCTTAACTTGGGTGGGAGACCATACACTGTACAGATGTTCCCCAAATGCCAGCTTTGTTAATTGTTATGTTGTTCAATGTACGCTGTTCCTGCCTTACACTCACCCACTATGTCTCTGAAGTCTGTTTGCACAGTCTTCACCTTAGGTCCTATCTAGCATGATAGGCCCCTGCATCTATAGATCTGGTGCTTAGTTTTTGTGCTGCTATTATCAGTGTCTAAATCAGTGTTTCTCAACCTTGACAATTTTAAGGCATGTGGACTTCAACTCCCAGAATTCCACAGCCAGCATTGCTGGCTGTGGAATTCTGGGAGTTGAAGTCCACATGCCTTAAAATTGTCAAGGTTGAGAAACACTGGTCTAAATGCTGTCTTTTAGTTCAGCCCTTTCCAGCCACTGTCACTCAGATATCTGTCGATGGTACACCCCATGCAGGGGCTTGTCTTGCCATGGCATTTTCTCTCCCACATCTGCTGCTGCCTCACACACTCTCTCAGCAGCTCATCTTTGGTTGCCATCTTACTGAAGTGCTCCTGGATACTCTGGGCTTCATCCAGGAAAGTAGCTTTGACACTCACCACACTCTGCTCACCCTCTTCCCAGTTAGTATGCAGTCTCTGGATATTGGGGTGGAAACTTCCATACATTGTGAGAAGCTTGCATGTCTTCACATCAGCGGCTTCCATGTCCTTCTTTGGCCAGCTCACTATACTGGCAGGGTGTATGTGTGAATACACAATCAAATCATATCCTATTGGGAATAATCCTTCCAAAATAAACTATAACTTTCTGCAGCTGGGGTGGGGCATCCCAGCAATCAGATCAGATCACCAAGGTTTTTTGGAAAACCTGGTGTTAGTAACTTTTTTTTAAGGGCCAACAGGATTGGATAAATTTGATCCATCCACAGGAGGGAGGCAATAACAAACAAGGTCCACCTTCTTTTAGCATAAAGACCAGAAGGGAACCCTCACTTCCCCTTATTCAATAGATGGACACTACTGGAGCAGGCAGTCCCAAAAGATAACTATATAATACATTAAAGGTGACAACTAGTACTTTGAATTATACCTAGTAGCCAACTAGTAGCGAATGCAGCTTTTGCAGTAGAAATGATATTGTGCAAAATGAGATGTACCCCATAACAAGCAGTTTTATCGCATCCTGGATTACCTGTAGCTTTTTGGTAGCCTAGGGGAACACATCGCAATAGTCCAACTGAGAGTTGATCAAGACATGAAAGACAGTAACCATAGCCTGCCCTAAGACCTGGTGCACCAGATGAAATTGAGCAGAAACTTTCCTGGCCACAGGTGCTATCGGTTCCTTGATCAGCTGTAATACATGTAATATTTAAACCAATATTTTGCTTAAAATTAGCTTTTTTTAAGATTGAGGGCAACAGAAGAAGGGGACGACAGAGAATAAGGTGGCTGGATGGATTCACTGAAGCAGTAGGCATGAGCTTAAATGGACTCCAGAAGATGGCAGAGGACAGGAAGGCCTGGAGGACATTGTCCATGGGGTCGCGATGGGTCGGACACAACTTTGCAACTAACAACAAGTTTTTTTTAATTATTGAAACATTTTAACTACTTTGGAATGTATTAGTATTGAAATATCATTGTAAAATGGAAAATGTTCAGGATGTTCACAAATTCCAATACATGCACATAGAACCTTATAAACATAAATGTGAGCACACAAGAAAGCTTGCCTGCAGAAGGAAAGAAAACCAAAAGGGATCTAAAGGATCTACCAATTATTCAAGTTATGATAGCTACTAAATGGCCTTGCCCAGTTTTCTGATCATGTATGCTGTGGGAATATCCCATAGGCTAGCTTGAACAAAGATGCTCCTGATGTATGTGCATAATAGTTTGATATATATGAGAAAACTCCCTAGTTAGAAATTAACGTCTACAAAAATGAGTTTATGTGACTATAATGGGATTGGGAGAGGAGTACAAATTTCACCCCAATAGTTCAACACTGAAATCCAGAAAGATCTGTGGATCTTAATACTTTTCAGCTGGAAGGCTGTTTCCCTTCCTGATGAGCAGATGCTCAGGTTTGATACAACTGCTGTTTGGGAGGTCCTGCGGAAAGTCAATACTTGGAAAACTACATGTCCTGATAATATCCCTGGGTGAGTACTTAAGGAGTGTGGTGACCAGCTGGCCACTGTTCTCACAGACATCTTCAATCTCTCGTTGCATCAGGCCGTAGTTCCATCATGTTTTAAGACTGCAATCATTGTACCAGTGCCCCCCAACATTATAATCACATGCCTTAATGATTACCATCCAGTTGCACTCACTTCCATTATGATGAAGTGTTTGACAGATTGGTAAAGGACTATATGGTTTCATGCCTTCCCCCTACATTTTCCTCATTACAGTTTGCCTATCAAAAGATGTACTTTCCTGTGTGCTTCATCTTAGCTTGGCTCACCTGGAGGGGAAGAATACTCATGTGCGAATGCTGTTTGTTGATTTTAGTTCGGCATTCAACACAATCATTCCTCAGCGTCTGGTGAACAAACTGGGCCTATTAGGTTTTAATATTCCTTTATGTAATTAGATACTTGACTTCCTTATTGATAGGCCCCAGTTTGTCCGAGTTGGCAAGAAGGTTTCCAACTCCATCTCCTTGAGTACGGGTTCCCCACAGGGCTGTGTCCTGAGTCCACTACTGTTCACCTTGATGACCCACGACTGCTGTGCCAAATCTGCTACAAACCATATTGTGAAGTATGCAGATGACATGGCAGTTGTGGGTCTTACACAGGACGACAGTGAAGATGCTTATAGGGAAGAGGTGAAGGCTCTGGTGGACTGGTGCAATAAAAGTAACCTGGTTCTAAATGTTGATAAAACAAAGGAGATCATTGTAGATTTTAGAAAGAGCCAGCATAGTCATACTCCACTCAGTATCAAGGATGCAGCTGTAGAGGTGGTCAACAGTGTTAAGTATTTCAAGGTGCAGATAACTAACAATCTGAATTGGTCTTTCCACACCTCATCCTTAGTGAAGTCTGCAAATCAGTCTCTGTATTTCCTGGTCGGATGAGGAGAGCACATCTCTCTCCTTCTGTCCTGGCCACTTTTTACAGAGGCACGATTGAGAGGATTTTAACAAACTGCATCATTGTCTGGTTTGGGGGCAGCAGTGCCTCAGATAGAAAGTCCATACAGAGAGTGATAAGGACAGCTGAAAAGATCATAGGAAGCTCGCTTCCTGGTATTCAGGATGCTGCTTATAAGCGCTATGTGCTTAGAGCTCAAAGCATTGTTAGACACCCCATACACCCACTTTACGGTCTGTTTCTGTTGTTCCCCTCTAGGAGGAGGTTTCAAAGTATTTCTAGCAGGACTACCCGATTCTGTAATAGCTTTTTTCCCTATGTCACCCGTCTGGTAAACTCGCAAGGTTTCTTTTTCTTGCCATGTACATGTATACATAATCCAAACTAAACTGTTGTTTCTCTGTGTTATATAATATATGTGGGTATATGCATAATTCTGTATTTATTTATTTATTTATGTCATATTTATGTTGTGTATATTGGAGGTGGTGACCCTTTGAGAGCTGTATGCAACAAAATTTCATTTTAATGTGTGCCGATTAGTGTACATTCAAAGTGACAATAAANTGTATACATAATCCAAACTAAACTGTTGTTTCTCTGTGTTATATAATATATGTGGGTATATGCATAATTCTGTATTTATTTATTTATTTATGTCATATTTATGTTGTGTATATTGGAGGTGGTGACCCTTTGAGAGCTGTATGCAACAAAATTTCATTTTAATGTGTGCCGATTAGTGTACATTCAAAGTGACAATAAAGTTATTATTATATCCTATCCTATCCTACTTCTTTCTTTGCTGCAGAGCTATTATTTCCTCAAAGTTTCAAGTGTGTCTGCAGTTTTTGAAATGGCCCTGAGAGCTAAAGCCACTAATATGCACGTCCAGAGGAATTTATTGATGGTCAAATTATTCAGCAGGAAGAAATTATTCAGCAGGAAGAAAGTAACATAAATCTGTAAGAACTTATATCAATGGGGAAACTTTTTAGTACACATCCTCATAGTAATTAGGTGCCATTTATGAATCAGTGGTTTCTTATTTTCACACTAGTAGAAACTGAATTTTTTTTAAAAAAATGAAGTTCATACTTAACTGGGCAGCTGAACAGTTTAACTTCTGGATTTGTTTGGCAGACAGAATAATTAAAATATAATTCACAAGTAATAACTATGGAAGTTGCCAGATCACTGCCCTCTTCTGATTAAAATCTAAGATGGGTAGTGAATTTAGCAAATCAAATTTTAGACTTCTGGTGCAGTCTAAACATCACATAAATCTTTTGTTCTTTTCACTAGCAGTCACGCTGCTCCAAGGATGTTACACAAAACAAAGTAGCAACAAAAATAGGTACTGAAGTTAAAGGCCTATGATAAAACTAATAATAATAATAATAATAATAATAATAATAATAATAATAATAATAATAATAATAATAATAATGTTGGAAGGGACCTTGGAGGTCATCAAGTCCAACCCCCCGCTCAGGCAGGTAACCCTATACCATTTCGGACAAATGGCTGTCCAGTCTCTTCTTAAAAACTTCCAGTGTTGGAGCATTCACCGCTTCTGGAGGCAGGTTGTTCCACTGGTTAATTGTTCTAACTGTCAGGAAGTTTCTCCTTAGTTCTAGGTTGCTTCTCTCTTTGGTTAGTTTACATCCTTTGCTTCTTGTCCTGCCTTCAGGCGCTTTGGAAAATAGCTTGACTCCCTCTTCTTTGTGGCAGCCCCTGAGATATTGGAAAATTGCTATCATGTCCCCCCTCGTCCTTCTCTTCATTAAACTAGACATATCCAATTCCAGCAACTGTTCCTTATATGTTTTAGCCTCCAGCCTCCTAATCATCTTTGTTGCTCTTCTCTGTACTCTTTCTAGAGTCTCAACATCTTTTTTACATCGCAGTGACCAAAACTGGATGCAGTATTCCAAGTGTGGCCTTACACAAGGCATTGTAAAGTGGTATTAATACTTCACGTGATCTTGATTCTATCCCTCTGTTAATGCAGCCTAGCACTGTGTTGGCCTTTTTGGCAGCTGCAGCACACTGCTGGCTCATATTGTCAGACTTTAATATAATGGATTTCATCTGCTATGGACATTTTCATATTATTTGCAATTATTATGACGTATCTTCTGATTCAACAATCAGGAATGAGCTCTTCCCCCAATTAGTCTATAAAAGCCAAATTATACTATAATATAAAAATATTAACAAAACTGAAACATCCTTTTTCAATAAGCAACAGCAAATCAACTTCTCTTCTTTCACGTGAAATTTTGGAAACTCTTTAGCAATACATATGACCAGTAATTTGTTTTATATTTCCTCTGACATTGTTAGAGCACTCTCCTTCTGATTTTTCCCGACACACTTGTTGTTTCTGGCAAGGTAGTGCTTGTTAGAATCATCTATAAAGATCTCCGTTTTAGAGACCACTTATAGTAAAGTACTTATCACTTCATCTTGGAGCAATGAATCTCATAAATTAGAAACAATAGAAAGAACTCTCTTGTATTTATCAACTTTAGGAAGAGTGGAAATCTTCAATCTCACATCTATACTTTTAAGATTACTATTCAGGGGGCAAAAAAGAACTGGCATGTCTGGCTTTTATAATTAAGTTGGGAATTACAGGGCTATTGGCTAGACTGGAAGTAAAACAAAACATTCTGGCAAATTACACTGTTGTAAAACTGCATGGAATTCAACATGGCATGGCTGAAGGATTCTTTTACCTTACTTTTTCTTTTGAAATAAGTATTACGAAGTTGAGGATACATAAAACCCTGACAAAATGGCTGAATGCTGAAAACTGAAAATCAAATCAATCAATGGTGCTTACCTCATTCCTTTCATTCCAAACATACTGGGTAGATAGGTAACTAATGCTCATGTTGATGTCTGTGAACATCATTACTCAAGTTATCATACATACTTAAAACATATCTGAAAGAACTAGTGACTTCGCTTTAACATTTAGGTTATGCTAATCAATAATTTAGTTTTTACATTTATCTAGAATTAGCATAGTTATAGTTAGTATGTATGTATGTGTGTAATAATGTAATTATTGCTGCTATGCCAAGATCTAGAAATATCACATACAGATGAAGTGTGACATTCCAGAAGTGGATGGAAATTTCTATTGTATGCTACAAAAATTCCAGCAACTTGGAAAGTGAAAGAGCTACTTAACCATATTTAGTACTCATCCTTAATTGGTTTGGGGAGACACGAATACTAAAAAGGATGCATGCCAAATAAATCACTTGACTTACCACATGACCTTTTGTTTCAGCTAGGAAGGACTTCCTATCTGTCCCTTTTCCTATGTCAGTGACCTTTCCAGCATGGCCGATTTCCTGTCCGCCCCCTGTGGCTGTCCCCCCTTCCTTTGTAGCAATCTTCCCAACATGGCCGACTTTCTGTCCACTCTCTGTGGCTGTCTCCCACTTCTTTTTGCAGTGCATTGAGTACCAAACAAATGAGGAGTACCGGGACAACATTTTTGAGTCAAAAATGTGTCAAGCACCAAATTCTATGAGTTTTGAAGCAGTTGAGTACCAAGGTACCACTAAATTACTATTTACATCTACTAATATCCCTAACATCAAGAAAAAACAAGAAACAATTTTAATGAGTAGTTTTTATTTAAAATTATGTATATAAGGTTTAAAAAAAATAGAAAACTTATTGATAGGGAGGGAATCGAAAGAGAATGACCCTTGTTACAAAATCAATTGCAGAATGCTTCTTTTTCAAAGATAACATCTAGAGAACCTTTTATAATTAAAGCCTTTAAAGACCTTAATCATCTTTAAATACAATGTAACATTCTAAATATGAAAAAGTTATGTCTGTGGATTTAAATATGCACTTCAGCTTTACTTTATGCATCATTCTAGAACAATCTACTCAACAGTTAAGTAAATAAAAAAATATGCCATTTAGTTTTCTCCAACCATAAACAACATTATCTCCAACGTCTCTCCTTGGAATTTGGTAAAATATATATGAAACTGCCATGATACATGTTCATCAAAATCTTGAACCGATGACATTGCAGTAACTTGAGGTAGATCTGTTGGAATAGTAACAGTGTAGTGACTGTTCAAAAGATGTTGCTCAACTTAGAGGAAGACAGAAGAATGGAAAATGAGTCAGAGCAAATTAGAACCATGTTTTCATCTGTAATGGGCAATTAAATTGACTCTCTGTAACAAGGTAACATGCATTCTTGTGCAAATTCTTTACATTTCCCTGGAATTTGCATGCAAAATAAATTGCAAAACTCTTTTAAAACAATCATTCTTTCCGTTACATAGCCCATGACTAAAAGGGCTGTTGACTTGGTAACATATATTTATAAATTTAGGAAAAGATTTATAAAAATAAACAGGAAAATGAGCAGTGTGTCCTTTTTCTAACTTTTCTCTCTTCAAGTTTTAAAGTTGGTCTTCATTGTATATTAAGCCACCAACAGGAAATGGAAGGAATGTATAATTTACATCTTGATCTGCTTAGTAGAGAATCTTGCTTGTGATTGCTTTGTTGTGCATTTCTGCAGGTTTTGCTAATTCTGTGGTTATGGTTACAGATATCTATATGTCACAACAACTTTAGAATTATGATTTATGGTGTACATGAAAATGATTGAGGGGCAGGACCCCCGTATTTTTTGTGCTGACTTGTTAAATTTCACCAAATGCAATAGCTGTTAATAGATGCTTAGAATTTGCTGATTCATACATCTTTATCATTCAGGAACAAACTGCTTATTTCAGAAAAATGGCCAACTGGACACTAGTGAGCAAGCTATTTGATACAAATTATTTCTAACATCAAACATTTCAGCTTGGCATCAGATAAAATTACTTGGAAAGGACAGTTAATCCCAACATGTTGGGATAGAAGTAGTAGGCATGTTTCCAACAGTTTAAATCTGAAATTAGAACAACATATAAGATATATGCTAGTCTCCAAGAGGCTGTTCTATTTTTTTACTATAATGCACACAAGTAACTATGTTTAAAACCAGCATTTTCCTTCACGGAATGTTATGCAGAGGAAAATGCATAAATGTGCCCTTGAATAAGAAGGCTTCCCTGTATATGTCAAGAAAAACAGGGTTGTGAAAGCACTAGAAACCCATACATTATTTATGGAATCACATGACTCCCACATTGCTGTGGAAATAACCGTTATCTCTAAATTTGAGATCTGAAGGCCAATATCTTTAAGTATCCTGTTGATTATATTGTTAAATATATATTGTTTTCCCCTTTCTTTTTATCCAAATGTCTTAATCAACATCCCTCCTAAAAAGTAGGATTTTTTTTTTTTTTAAAAAAATCACCTTTAAACTCTGATTGTCAGGTTAACTAGATATACTCATTGCAGTGCTGCTTAAATTTCTATGGAATATATGTATCTTTGCTAGCTTGAGGGGGCAGTCTTCTAACCTCATTAATTTCTGTATGCTGCTCATGGGATATTGAACAATATAGCACTGAAAAGCCTGTAAATGGCAATAAAGTGACCACTGCAATATTAGTATTTTTTATCGCTATTGGGTGGGGTGTCCTGCACAAGGGAAAAGGATAATCTGTTTTAGTAAACTATAGCAATGATAATAAAAACAGTCATCCAGCTGGGGTTGTAAATCACTGGTGCTTCCTTACAATCTTGTCTTTGAGGAAATTCAGAGTTCATTTAAGATATGCCACAGCATCATAAAAATGGATCTGAATTATCTTGTGAAGCCATTAACTTTGAAGGAAGGTAGAGAGAACTGTCTAACAAATGCAAGTAATTTATGCTTCTCAGTTTCTCTCCAATGGCTGGCCCCTTGCTGAATATACACAAACTCAGAAGAAAAAGGCATGTCAAAGTAAGGATGTGACAGAATCAACAAAAGTTAAGTTCATTTCTTACTTAAATCTTCAGGAATCATCTCCTGCAAGGAACTAGAAGGCGGCAGAGGCCAGGAAAACATGTAAAAAGTTTATGAATAATTTGGACAACCCATGCAAAGCAGGTCCATTTGGTCTTCATTCACTGCAATAAAGCTTACAGAAGAGGAACCACTTGGTGCATTGAGATGTGCTACTGAGATGTGATCATGGAAGCTTTAAAGTTTCACTGCTAGGATGATTCACTCAGGAAGAGAAATAAAAGTGAATGAATGCAAATTCTGAGTGCAACCTCTTATAATAACCAGTCATCTGATTTTGGAATCAATGCTTTTGTCAAAAGTATTTTAAGGCACTTCAGTAGGTATTTTAAATATATTTGTAGGTATAAAAATAAAGTAAGTGCTGAGGCAACATTCACATATGATCATCTTTTGCATTGTCTCTCTGTATGTACAAAATAGGACATATATACATTCACTAGGGCTGTTCCATTATACTTTCACTGGTACTTTGGGCTGCCTTGTTAATTTCATTGCCTGAAAAACATCAAATAAAAGATCAATTTGTTGCCTTCTTAAAATCACAATTAAACAACAATCGGACATATTTTCAGAATAATTACTGTTAATTGTTGCAACATTTCCCAGGCACTAGCAGTGGCAAGAGATACAGGGCTCTAGCCACAAGTTACAAAATTAATTCCTTGTAGTATTACTAGTTTTCTTTTACTGAAACAATGTCAAGCATGAATTTATGTATCTCTCAGATTGCTAGAAATCAAAACTTTTAGTTTTGTTCCAAAGGTCACACCATAACTTCATAGTATCACAACTTGGCTTCAACAATTCCTTTTCTCCTATTATGCTGAGATACCTGAGATTCCTTTGCTTTTCTGCCCTCTTTGGCAAAGTATTTTACCATTTTAATCCAGGCATTTGCACAAACAACAAATGAAATGAGACATCTACTTGGGCAGGGGGTTGGACTACCTACAAGGTCCCTTCTAACTCTGTTATTCTAATTCTAATTCTACTATAATCTAAATAATAACAGCTGGTAACATTTATTTAGAGTGAGGTCCTATTTTTATTGGAACTTTTTTAAGGGAAAAAAAAGTATTTTGTCCCTTCAGAAGAAAACAAGATATTAAAGCACCAGGCATCCAAGGTGTGCTGACCTTACAGAAAGTATGATTTTTCTTTCCCAAATTTGATTAAGTGTATTTAATCAGGGAAGTAAAAGTTCAAAAATGTCACAACGTATTGAGAAAGCAAGATCTTTGTTTTGATACATAGCACATCCTGCTGCACCATGTTTCAAGTAGAAAACCCTCTTGTTGGTGGAGTTTTAAATAGTTAAATTCTGTTTCAAGAGGAGATCACATGTTGATTTTATTAAGGATTTCACTGAAACTGAGTATAGCTTTCTGCTTGAGAGGAATACTACAATGAAATGAAGGAAATAAGCATCAAAACATGATGCTATGTTTATCTGAAGA
>NW_015386605.1:869250-883180 GCF_001527695.2 Protobothrops mucrosquamatus | reverse complement strand
AAAGTTTTTTTTTGACAATTGCACTATATTGCATGCAGAAACATTCATGTGCACAGCTCTCAACTTCAGCCAAATTTCCTTTGCAGTCTTTAGATTTGCAACATTTAGAAATTGTTCATCATCTAAATTCAAGATGAGATAAGCCATTGCTTGATCATGACTGTTCTGATCAGCAGCTGCAAACACTTGTGGGGGATTTTCTACAATATACCACAGCTCTTTTGCTTTCAGCAAACATTCCATTTTTGCTGCCCAGATAATGTAATTCTTTTGCCCTAAACGAGGCACAGAGCTTTCCTTAAATTCCATTGCAGCCATTCTGCTAATTCTGCCTTGTTCTTATACTTTCAACACAGACAATTTCTTCCAGCTTTATATTACAATGCAGTCCTTAGTAAGCTCTGGGCCCATAACCTGTTAGAGAATTTTAATTTCTCTGTTGGTAAAAATAAATCAGAAGCTCTCACAGTTGACTGCATTTAGCTGATTCAAATAAACTCTTTATATTCATATAAAAATATTTACAATACCATATATTTTTCTTCATAGTAACATAGCATAAATGAAGACTTCTTACAGCAGAGACAGACCTGAAACCTGAAACTGAAACCCAGCTTCTAACTCAATAACCTTTTGCACAGACTCAGTAGCACTTTACTCACATTGGCTGACTGAGTTACCACATGACTCTTCCTGCTCATGAATATTCCAACAGAACTACATCAGCTCTTTTCCAGTCCTCTGGTACTTCCCCAGTGCTTCAGGATCTTTGAAAAATATAGTTCAGTGGTTCTGAGATCACATCTTGTGTTTCTATTCTGTTTTTTATTGCAGTATTTTTGATAGGTTGGTCTGTTTTTTCCCTTTGTGTAAAGACAGAAGCAAAAAATGAGTTAAATAGTTGTGCTTTCTCCCTGTTGCTTGTCACCTTCTTGCCACTTTCACCCACTAATGGACCAATCATTTCTTTCACTTTTTTCTTGTTTTTTACATGTTGAAAGAAGCTTTTTTTGTGTGTTATTTTTTATTTTGGTCGCAAGCCTTAATTCATTTTGAGCCTTCGCTTTCCTCACTTCATCTTTGCAGGCTCGGGCTACTTGCTAATATGCTGACTTAGTTATGTGCCCCTCTTTCCACTTTCTATACTTGTCCTTTTTATCCTTCAATTTATCAGAGAGTTCTTTATGTAGCCATGCTGGTTTCTTTTGAGAGCTGTTATTTTCCCTCTTTGTTGGTATTGTGCTAGACTGGGCTTTTATTATCTCACTTTTCAAAATTTCCCAAGCTTCTTGAGTTGTTTTCCCCTTAAGGATTCTCATCCATGGAATCGTTCCCAGGCTGTCTCTAAGTTTATTGAAATTAGCTCTCTTAAAATCCAAGACTCTATTAGCTTAGGAGGAATATATATTTTAAGTAATATGTTATTTTTTATGTTTCTTTACTCTTGCTCTCCTTTCTTTTTTTCCACTGTTTTATTTATCCCTTAAGAAATGTAAAAGTGTGAAATGGTTCATATGGAAAAAAATAGACTTAAATTTTTAAATGTAATTAATTTTTGAGAAAATCTTAACCAGTAAGAATACCTAGAATTTGGTGGGAGAAGCAAATTAAAATAAGGACTGTAACAGGATCTATGATAAGGTAACCAGAATGATTGGATAGAAAAGAAATATTATATTGATGTGATTATTATTTTTAGGAATATTGGGGAAATATATATATTTACCGTAATTGTTATCTATCAAAACATTAAGAATTGTATTAACTCAAAGTTTACAAAAGAGGATATTTTGGGAAAAGAGGAAATCAACTAAAACCATTATGTGGATTATGGATTATAGAAATCAATTGTTAGTGATTGTTTTACAAATGTAAACCCAAACAATACCCTGTTCACCAATTATTAAGTGATTTATGTTTTTTAAAAATCAATAAAATATATTACAAAAAAAT
The DNA here is from genome assembly GCF_001527695.2 of Protobothrops mucrosquamatus. NCBI lineage: Eukaryota > Metazoa > Chordata > Lepidosauria > Squamata > Viperidae > Protobothrops > Protobothrops mucrosquamatus. The sequence goes on along the minus strand of NW_015386605.1, from coordinate 881,227 downwards.
AGTGGAAAAGAATATGGGAAGAGTTTTGGGGGTCTTTTGAGAGAATTGGCTGGAGTCATGAGGGAGGGGTGAAGCTGGAAAAGACAGAAACTAAGTTGTTTGGCAGTGGCTAGAATTGTTAGGGGTCTGGGGTTTTTTATCCTTTGTGGATAAATTGTGTTCTCTGAGTGAAATGTTATCTTCTTTTGGCACCTTTAGTAAAGTTTAGTAAACCAGACCAGGATAGATTTTATTTTCAATTCTCTTCAGACAAATTGACCTAAATACTGATATGCCAAACCTGTCAGGAAGTTACAGGCTATAAATATGTCTACTACAGGAAATTCCTCAGCAGAAATTAGAAAGTCTGTTCAGCACTTCAGCCCAGAGAAGCTGGAACTGGAGGCTATGAGAGAGGAAGCCATGAAGAAGATGGAACTTGATCTGGAGTTGAAATGAAGAGAGATTGCTGAGAAAGAGCACCTCAGGGGAAGGAAAAGGAGCACCAACATCAGCGAGAGATGTTGAAGCTGCAACAACATGTCATCTTCATTTACTCTCTTCTCCCCAATAGAACCCATAACTTGGGGGGATGGAAATACCAATTCACAAAGAACCATGAAAGAGATGAGATTGAGACCTCACTAATTAATTTTGAAGATATCTGCCAAGCTTACGCCACTCTAAAGCCCAGGAAATGACTCATATGTCTCTTCTCTTGAAGGGTTGTTTAACCCAAATATTAGCTGATCTGTGTGCTAAGGAAAAGGAGGACTACCAACAATGTAAAACACATGAACATCAATTATTAATTCATTTATTTTAGTGCTTGAGGATTATCTTAAATTTTCACTTGACTAATAAACTTCATATTTTTATTTCCTTCAATTCAATTCAATTCAATTTTTCAATTCTAATAAACCTAAGTTGTCAAACAAATGCAAAGGAAGCATACAGATCCAACAATAATGAATAATTAAATGTTATGAGCCTAAGAAACAATTTCACAGTCATTCTCCTGCTTTTGTCATTAGATGTTCCTTAGTGTTTAGATCTGGCCTCAGAATGATAATGTAGCACTTGGGGAAGAAGATGCAGCCCAACAGTCCAGCACCGGAAGCTAAGATGGAGAACACCTGCACAGCAACCATGGATTTTCCTTTAGTGCTCAGGTAGGTGGGGAGGAAGGAAACCCAGACACTGCAGAAGACCAGCATGCTGAAGGTGATCAGCTTGGCTTCATTGAAGGCCCCAGGGAGATTCCTGGCCAGGAAAGCCACAGTGAAGCAAATGGCAGCCAAGAAACCCATGTAGCCAAGGACAACATAAAACATGGTGACAGAGCCTTCATTGCATTGAAGAATGATCTTTCCTGGCTGGGAGTGGAGGTCAGAGTCAGGAAATGGGGGAGAAACTCCCAACCACATGGTACAGATGAGAATTTGAACAGCAGAACAAGAAAGGATGATGGAATTAGCCAAGCTCTTCCCCAACCATCTTCTCACTTTATTCCCCGGTTTTGAGGCTAGGAATGCCAGCACTACTGTGATTGTTTTGGCCAACACAGAAGACACAGCTACTGAGAAGACAATGCTAAACACTGTTTGTCGGAGAAGACAGGTGGCTTTCCTTGGATGTCCAATGAAGAAAAAGGAGGACAAAAAACAAAGCAGGAGGGAGACTAGGAGGATGAAGGAGAGGTCCCGGTTGTTGGCTTTGACAATGGGAGTTTTTAGGTATTTAATGAATATGATTAAAACAAGGTTTGTGGTTAGGAACAAAAGTAGAGCAAAGGAAATGAGGATGATGCTGAGATGTTCTTCATAGGATAGGAAGGTAATTCTTTTGGGGATACATTCAACTCGATTCTTGGTTGGATAGTGATCATCTGGGCACTTGGTGCATTTGTCAGTATCTGAAAAAACAAAGTAATATTTCTTTTATAGTCTTTCAAACTTCAAGAAAATCTTTGGATATGATACTGAGAGACTGGAAAGCCTCAGTAAATGGAATACACTTACAGTATGATTCAGTTTTTCTGAAGCTAGCTTGTTTTTGATATACTGTTTGTAAAACTAAGCAGACCTTGGTTGCCCATTGATTGCATCATTGATTGTGATGTATTGCTATGTCCACTTGTGATGGTTCTGTTTAATTTTGTTTTATTTGGATGTTTGATTTATGTGTGGCCTTTGGCTGTAATAAACTGATTGGACTTGGCTTTTATAATTACACTTTTCAAAGTTTCCCAAGCTTCTTGGGTTGTTTCCCCCTTGAGGATTCTCATCCTTGGAATCCTTCCCAAGCTCTCTCTAAGCTTATTGAAATTAAGAATAATAGAATCAAATGTACATGTGTCTTTGAGATGCATATTGATCAATTCAGTAGGTTTCCCTATGGTGTCACCCACCTTCTTGAGTAGAGATGGTCCCCTCTGGACAAGATACACAATCGTAGCAGCAAACTGGTTCTCCTTCTCGAGCCTTCTGCCATGCTGGTGAACTGAAACTAAAACTGACTGACTAGTTTCTAAAACTATAGTGAGGTGAGATGGAGGTGAGGTCCTAAGACCGTATCCCTCAAGAAGGGTGAGTCAGGCATCTTTTGATGCACCACAGGGGTCATGTGTGTGAGCCCTGTATGGGAAAGGGATATCTGACACAAGGTCCTTTCTGTTGAAATAATACAATTAGGTGACACAAGTTGTCAGGGAAATACACACTCCAGTTTGATTTGGCACCTTTCAATGTGTCCTAAGGTAACTAACAATCAAAATAAACAGTTTCATTCAAGGGATTTTCAAATGAAGTGCACTCTTACAAGCCAATGCTGAAATCTAAGTAATATTTCCCTCGAAATTGTCCCTTAATATTTTTGATATCAGGAAAAAAAAATTGCAACAAAATCATGCTTCAGTACTTTGGTTTTCAAGCTATTATCATGGTGAGTTGGGCAGCAAATAAATTTAATCAATCAATGAATAAATAAGCTCACATCAGACTAGTCATTATGATTTCATATGAACTGAAAGTCTTGGACCTCCTTCCTAAACTCCACTATCTCAGTGGGGTTAAAGAGAGGGAGGTATAACTCTGACCCAGTCTTGGCTGATTAAAAACATCACAGACTATGAACCTGCAATTTTGGGAGGCCCCTGACTCCAGTCAGGGCAAGATGAAGCTTATTTCCTGAGCTTATTTCAATCTAAACCTGAAGTCAGGGACTGGTCAACAGAATTGCCTTCATGATTGATAACTGAAGACAAGGAGCAAATGTAACTGAATGTATTAACATCCCAATCTCCAGCATATGAGGCCTTCTCTCACCAGGTTTATGGAGATACTAAACCACAGAAGAGACACTAAATGGCAATGATTTGCATCCTAAATAATAATCACCCAAAATCTCATTTTGGATATAGCTGAATCAGCTTACAACAGTATTCAGCTTTATGGAATCTGAAGAATACCTTGGTCAATAGAACTGAAGCCTCCCTATCTGTTATGTCCTGGGCCTGCTGAATGATTCAGCAGGGTCAGGAGGCTGTAGAAGGCCCGGGCAGACCATGTGGTTGCCTGGAACCAGACAGGCTGTCTCCAGTCTTGTGAGCATGTGCAAAGTGGGAGACTAGCCTTGCATTGATAGGCTGATGCTGTCCCTGCAAAAGGGAGTATAAAAGGGCCAGTGCCATTTTGTTTGCTGTTCTGTTCTGTTTGTGATCTCAATAAAGAAGTTGTGTTTTGTTCCTCCTGCCTTGCTTCGATGTCTCTGATTCTAAAACAGAACACTATCTGTGTAACAAAATTATAAAGTTTTACTCTATACATTCAAGTTTCCCAATATTTTTTTTAATTGAGTTTAGTACATTTAAAATGGATCTAAAGGCTTTGGAAAAATGAAAAAAAAAGACATCAATATTTTCCCCACCTTGTTCAGCAACTTTAGCTGTGACAAAGCAGTTTGGTTGATTGTAAGTCTCTGTCTTTCAAAACTCCCCAAATACTTTTCGAGAGGATCCTCCCTGGGCAGAACCACCCTACTAAAGATCCACAGATCTGCTGCTACGACTCCATTTTGATCCAAGTACACTTTCATCAGGGAAAGATTGTACACTTCCTTCCTCTTTAGAAATGGATGGAACTAGAATGGAAATATCCAGGAATTTTACAAGCAGAAAGCTTGTAAATATTTTTTTAATCTCTTATTGTCAAGCTTCGAAAGACCCTTTGCTGTTTCCTCTATCTTTGCTTCCTACCTTGCCTACGGATTTGGGGGGAGGGGAGGGGTGAATGGTATTGTGGGAAGTCAGCCCCTCCACAGAAGGAAATATTAAAAGGGCAGAATATTATATTTCCTCAAAGGATCTTAAAGAGGCATAAAAACATGCCCAGTTTTTCTTAATAGCCCCAAGTCTCCCTCCCCCAAGCAGAAACCAGCTCTGTAGAAATGCAGATGTAATAATCCATTCAGGAAGGTTGTAGCCCTCCAGCTAGAAGCTTAGGAAGACAAAGACCCTTAAAATCTACATATCCCACCCTAACTCTAAGACAGGACATAATAGGATTAACCCACAGATGCCAAAGGGACACACTCAGACTCAGGTCAAAATACATGACACAGGAAATACAAATCCTCAAACAGGAACAGGAAACAACCTCAAGGATCCCAGAGGGTATAAAAACCCACTCCCTACATGTGCTCTGGCTCTTTTCTTCCAGAGCCATTTTTCTGTCTGGCTCTCCTCTTCAATAAACTGCAACCTTCTTCTTAAAGCAGTCACCATGTTGTTTATTCCTGGCTTGGATTGGACCTTGATGAAGACTTTTCCTTCAACAATTTGGCACCCAAGATGGGACTCCAAACTAACCTCTCCAATGGACTGAGACTGGTAAGTCCCATCTTGTCAGCAACAGACCCTTTGTGTCTTTGGATGGGTTTCCCAGGCCCTGCCCATGTGGAGCCAGGATAGTAAAGGGAGTTTTGAGTTTGAGCTCAAGCGCTGCTTTGGAAAGAAGGTGAAGGTGAGTTTTAAATTTTAACTTTAAAGCCCAGGGGAATGAGAGAAATATGTGTATGTCTGTGTGTGTGTGAGTGAAAAGATCTTTTCCCAATCACAGCTGGATCTTGCTCCCTTGGCCTTTCCTAACCACAGAAAGGATCTGCTTAAGTGGCAGACCCTGGAAAGCATGGGGGTTTGGCCAGAGCACAGGACCTTTTGTTAGGGAAAATGGAGAGGCTGTGTGAAATGGAATGAAAAAGTGAGTGAAAGAATCAGATTTGGGCAACCAGCTGGTAAAGCCCAGTAAGCAAAGGCTGGATTAGGAAGTGCCTGTACCTGTGGTGGAAGTAGCAGGTCCTCCCAGACATCTCTGAGTCTGAAAAGTGACTGGCGGTTGAAGGAAGTGCCCATACATGCTGTGTTGGGGGGTGGCACGTCTTCCCAGACCTCTCTTTGGTCTGCAAAGTGACAGGTGGTGTGTTCCCTGGTTAGGAGGTTCCCATACTCTGTGAGGGAACTAAAGTCCTCCTGAACATCTTTTTTTAATCCAAAAACTGACAGGTGGAGCGGCAGAGTTTGGCCGCAAAGGGAGACCTGGCTAAGCTAATTGAACCCCACATCAGAAGGGGAACATGGGAAGCTGTAGCTCAAAGGTCATGACAGGAACCCCCTAGGAGAGCTGCTTGTGGCATAGGATGAGAGGCAAGTGCCCATCTAGCCAGTATAATGAAAAAATGATAAAGAGAAATTTGTGAAGAATGAGCTTTGCTCAGGGCTTTGCTGAGAAACCAATTCAGCTAAATAAAGGAAAGTCTTCATCAGTATGCAGACTTCAGATAGCGAGCCGTCAACTACAATCTATATTAAGATTTCATTTGTAGTTTTTCTCACATTGTTCTATAGTAGAATGGTTACTAATTATAATAAAGTAGTAGTAATATTTTAATGGTATCATAACATAGCAATAACTTGATGATAATGTCATTAATGACCCAGTGGAATCATACCAGGTCCCCTTGTAGGAAACATACTTGGAGAAGACATTGCACAAAATATTCATCATCTTTAGTCAAGGACAAAGAAGCAGAGGAAGAGATCAAAGGAGCTGCTTTTAGCCTTGAGGAAAGACAACAAGCAGAAGAGCCATGTTGGTTTACAGGGGCTTAAAATCAGAAAAAGTCTGGGAAATTTTTTTCAAATACATAAAACATCTTGATTATAGAAAGGAGGATGCAGTGCTGGTCCAATAAGTACAAGAAGTTGTACAGAAGCTTAAGATCTTAAACAACCAAGCTCAGAGAGCACCAAAGACCCTGAAAAGGAAATTAGGTTGATGGATCCTTGTTGGGACCCCATACCTTCCATGGCTGCAGCATTGAAGCCTCCAACCTCTTTTCTCTCTTCTTCCTTCTCCTCTTGGATTTGGATGCAGCATTTAAGCTGTGGGCCAGAATCTTAATAACGCTGTAAGTAATGCTTCCATTTGGAATCCGCATCCTATTCTTTTTCTCTTGGGTCTCCAGTGGCCTTTTCTGGATGCATCTTCTCCGGCCTTTGACAGAGAAGGTGTCTTTTGAAACAAAACAATGAAAATACTCAGCTTGAAACTCATGTTCCACAAAGAAATGTGTTTTATAGGCATCATCTTTTCTCCAACTCTTTTTCCACTGAAGAGGAAAGCTCCAAATACTATGGATGTACTTGAGAAGCCTGTCCTTTCTAACTGAATATACTCCAACCACTGTCATGATCCAGACTTTCCCTTCAATGGGTCCTGGCAAGCTTTCAAAAGTTAAATGGAAAGGAAGAATTCTGACCCAAATGGAATCAAATTCTATGAAGTGAACAAAGGTATTGACCTGTTTCCACATAGAGATGGCATCCCTGAAGGGTGCTATGAGTCCAGTCATTGAAAATTGTTGTGATATAACAACACAAATCCTATTCATAACAAGCATAGGAGTAAAACTTCTTATGAAATTCTCCCCCTTCTCTGAGTCTGGTGCAAAGAGACCTATCAAGGTCCATCCAAAATGGAGGAGCAGTTGAACAATTCCTGGGTACTGGATCCCTTCTTTGGGGAGCAGCGGATGGAAAAAAGGGAATTGACTATTATCACTCAGAGCCTGTGAAGCAATTCTCTCACTGACCTGAAAAAAGCAATGAAGAGTGGACAATCACTTAAATATGAGCCAGCAGTGTGCTGCAACTGCCAAAAAAACCAACACAGTGCTTTAACAGAGGGATAGAATTAGCATCATATGAAGTGTTAATACCACTTTACAATGCCTTGGTAAGGCCACACTATGAATACTGCACCCAGTTTTGGTCACCAAGATGTAAAAAAGATGTTGAGACTCTAGAAAGAGTACAGAGAAGAGCAACAAAGATGATTAGGAAACTGGAGGCTAAAACATATAAGGAACGGTTGCTGGAATTGGGTATGTCTAGTTTAACGAAGAGAAGGACGAGGGGTAACATGATAGCAGTCTTCTAGTATCTCAGGGGCTGCCACAAAGAAGAGGGAGTCAAGCTATTCTCCAAAGCACCTGAAGGCAAGACAAGAAGCAATGGATGGAAAATAATCAAAGAGAGAAGCAACCTAGAACTAAGGAGAAATCTCCTGACAGTTAGAACAATTAATCACACATTCCAGAAGCTGTGAATGCTCCAAGAGTGGAAGTTTTTAAGAAGAGACTGGACAGCCATTTTCTGAAATGGTATAAGGTTTCCTGCCTGAGCAGGGGGTTGGCTAGGTGACCTCCAAGGTCCTTTCCAACTTTATTATTATTATTATTATTATTATTATTATTATTATTATTATTATTATTATTATTATTATTATTATTATTATTATTATTATTATTATTATTATTATTATTATTATTATTATTATTATTATTATTATTGCTGTGTTATATTTGGGGTCCTACCAAGTCACAATTTTTATTTTTTAATAAATCCATTTTTTTTCTCATGCACATATTAGAACATTTTCTTTTTAATTAGTCATTAGGTCATATCAAGATACAGAATATGAAACAGACAACATTAACAAAGCTGTATATAAAATAAGTTTTTTTAAAAAAAAATTAAAACAGAGTAAGCATAATGAATGAAAAAAGTATTTCTTTATCACAACCAGAATTTATGACAATCAGACCGCATATGAAGATATCAACTAAACTTATTTCTCAAAAAAAGTGGGGGCTGAATTACATATAATTTTTAAATTCTGACCACACAGGAAATACTTTTTTTTAATATTAGGATCCCAGTAAGTTTTTTCTCTAATGTGCAGTACAAGATATTCATCTCACACTTTCTTATACAATTGACATTCAAATAATAGATGTATTACATCTTCTATCTCTGGAGCTCCACAAATACAAATATATTCACTGTAAGGGATTTGGAAGATTTAACTCAAAAGTGGTCAATTTGGAAAGTACATTTACAGCAGCCAATGTATTTCAATGTGCAAACCTTACTGAGGATGGCTGTTATCTTTCTCTGTTTTGAAAATCTTGGATTCTTTTTGCAGCAATTTTTTTAGCTTTTTTTCAGTTGTAATAAAGACAGGAAGACCACATCTATATGGAGGGAAGTAAGCAGCAGGGTACCACAAGATTCTATCTTAAGCTGCCTGGTACTTTTCAATATCTTCATAAATGACTTAGATGAGAGAATAGAAGGGGAACTCATCAGATTTGCAGATTACACTATGCTGGCAGAAATAGCCAACACCCCAGGATCCAAAAAGATCTTGATATGTTTTGAATTGTTTGTAGAAAATCCTCTCCAGGGCCAATATTGTTCTTCAAACATTTTATTTTGATCTTGATCGTGAGAATTTTAGGGCAAAAAATAGTTGACATTTTGGCTAATATATTTGTAGTTTTTTTATATATAAAATGGTTAATTAATGTTAGTGGTCCCTTCAGGTTCATAATATATATGTGTTTTATCTACAGTAGGAAATACAATCCTATATACTCTGTTTATAAATCTGGGATTTGTTCATGACTGAGAATATCATTATTTTGGCTATGATCATGTAAAAAGGTAAGCTTTGCATCTGTGCTGCACCTTCCTATTGTACAGAAGACCCTTTGATTGAACACATAGCCTCTCTTCACCTTCACAATTATGCACAGAAGCCCTCAAAGCAACATGGATGATGTCATGAGAGGATATGTCTCTTTTGATCCTTCCTCCCCCCCATGTATATCCTTATCCGTAGTCATGGCACCTACAAATGTCATAGTGAAAAGCAATTATTGAATTCCATAAAGAAGATATAGTTGGATCACTTACTCACACCCCAACACCCCAATTTACCAGATAGAGAAATGCAAATGCAAACCTGTGAGATTTTGTTGGGGCTTAATAATGTTGACATCTGGATGGAGACATCTTCAAGTGCTCCATCAATAAGAGCCAAAAGGTTGTCCTTCCTTCCACAGGTGTAGTTGGGAACATTGGCTTTTCCAGTAGAGAGCATATCCATCAAGGCATCTGAAGTGCCAAGTGTGTTTACATAGTTGTCATTGATGTTGTAGCCAAGGGTGAGATTGTGCAGGAACTGGTGATTTTTGTTAATGACTTCAATATTGAAAATCATCTGTAGTATTCTTTCCTTTCCATAAAATGAACTAGTGTAAAACCATGCTCATGTTAATATTAGCATCATCAACAGCAACAACCAAATATTTTTTCTCAATTTAATCCTATTTTTCTCCACAAGCTAACTCTGACTTAAGTCACTAATTATCCAACACCAGAGACAAATGATAGTCACCCATCACCCTTTAATATATGTGAGTGTGGAGAAGATAGGATGGAGATAGTTCTCCAAAAGGATTAATAATCAGAAATATTCTATTATTTGTAGAAATACTAATTCTCATCAGCTCAGTAAACAGGTCACAGAATATCTCAGTAATTAAAATAGAAGAATAATAAAAGGAAGAAAATATTTGATAAGTTACCCCAAAAAGCTGTTCTAAAAACAAGTCATCTTCTATTCCTTTAAAAATCAGACATTGAATATCAATCAGTGGGTACAAAAATATGGAAATGAGCTGGGCAGGGGAAACTACACTACATTAAAAAAAACTCGGTATTAAGTCATGAATTTAAAATTGAACAGGGAGAGGAAAATAACATGGGCAGGGGTGGGGAGGTGGATCTGCCCCATGCACCCTGCATCTATCAGGTTAAAATTTCACCACTTTGAGCCTCTCCTAGAAAAAAAGACAGAACAAAGAGGCCATGGAAATAAAAACAATTCAAGAAATTAGTCAGGTTCTACAATATAAGAGTAAGTAATAATAATAAGAAAAAGAAATGAAGAGTGTTAGAACTGCAAATGGATAAAATGAAACTCCATCACACTTACAAATGAATTTGACTAGAAGGAGCCATGTTGAAAGGTAATGTTGCATATTTTATTGCTGATGCAGAGATGACTATACTAATGAGAAGATCTCCTGGCTTATAATAGCTCCATGGCTTTTCTCCATCCTGGTGGTACAAATTCAGTAGACACTTCATTCTAAGCTTCCCAGACACTGGCTGGGACATCAGCAGCATCAGAACCAGAAGCAGGTGGTCCATAATTCATGGGGCTGAATCAATTCCCTTCACGTTTCTAGAGAAGAATTAGAAGAATTCAAAACAATCATTTCTAAAAAAAATGAGAAGAAGAATTAGAAGCACTCTCACAGGATGGAATATCCAGTGGCTTTCCCGATTCAAACAGAGACAAATTCACTTGGGAAAGTAAGTATATTCAAGATCACAGCTCCTGCCTGTCCTCTAACTTGAGCCATAAAAAGCATAACCTGTGATATTTATCTTTTTCTGATGCAAGATCCCTTCTATGTTGCTTCAGTCTGATGATTACATCGAAGACAATCACTGGAGAAGTAGGAAAAGAGGTCTCAGAGAGGGCTGGTGATAATTGCAGTGAGAAGGAACTTCTCCTCTTGGGACCCTGAACTTCTTCCATGTAAGGAGGGATAGCTGTAGAAAAGCATGTTAGTGAAAAATCACAGATACACCCCATTGGGCAGTGTTCTGTAGTAGTTGTAATCCTTTCTGTTAGAACATATTCAGGAAGTCATGCTGGATGAAGATAGTTCAACAGCCAGAAAAGTGACTTCTGCTATCCTTCAATGGGGTCTCTTGCCTCCAGAAACTGCTAGGGAAGGTCACCCAGAGCTATGGAGTTTGTTGCCACTCTAGGTTGGTGACACTTAACTCTAGTGCTGCCTGTGCTCTAATGCCATGGAAGCAATTAGTATCCTTGAACCCAATCTAATGTTAAGAATTTGGAATTTTCTTTTCAATTAGATAATAATAATGATGATAAAGTTGGAAGGGACCTTGGAGGTCATCTAGTCCAAACCCCTGCTCAGGCAGGAAAACCTATACCATTTCGGACAAATGGCTGTCCAGTTTCTTCTTAAAAACTTCCAGTGTTGGTGCGTTCACCGCTTCTGGAGGCAGGTTGTTCCACTGGTTAATTGTTCTAACCGTCAGGAAGTTTCTCCTTAGTTCTAGGTTGCTTCTCTCTTTGGTTAGTTTCCACCCGTTGCTTCTTGTCCTGCCTTCAGGTGCTTGACTCCCTCTTCTTTGGGACAACCCCTGAGATATTGGAACACTGCTATCATGTCCCCCCACATCCTTCTCTTCGTTAAACTAGACATACCCAATTCCAGCAACCGTTCCTTATATGTTTTAGCCTCCAGTTCCCTAATCATCTTTGTTGCTCTTCTCTGTACTCTTTCTAGAGTCCAACATCTTTTTTACATCGTGGTGACCAAAACTGGATGCAGTATTCCAAGTGTGGCCTTACCAAGGCATTGTAAAGTGGTATTAATACTTCACGTGATCTTGATTCTATCCCTCTGTTAATGCAGCCTAGCACTGTGTTGGCTTTTTTGGCAGCTGCAGCACACTGCTGGCTCATATTTAAATGATTGTCCACTAGGA
>NW_015386605.1:850015-868114 GCF_001527695.2 Protobothrops mucrosquamatus | reverse complement strand
AGATTGATTCAGACTCAGTACTCCAAAAGGACTGGAAACTTGAACAGGTGATTTGGGTTTTCTGTCCACAGTGGTTAGGGAGACATTTTTATTTCACAAAAGGAAAGCTTTCACATTTTTCAAAACAGGAATTGTAAAATATCAATGCTTTCAACTAATGTCAAAAATAATCTTAATACAAAATGTCTTTTCTATTTTAACTAGTTTCTGTAAGCTCTTTACCCACACTATTTCTTTTAATGTCCAATTTCATTGCATCTTTCTCCTTTTTATCTGTTTTTAGTTTCCGTTTCCTATTTTTCTTCTGCTGAAATCTTGAACTTTTCCTTCATTTTTAAAATATATCTTTTAAAATATTCTTTCATTTTGTCCTGCTCTGGGCTGCTTCTGATCTGAGAATATGGATTCTCAATTTGAAAATTTTAAACAAATGATCACAGATAATCAACAAAAAATTCAAAAAATAGAAGATAAATCAACTGAGGTTGACCAGAAACTAGAAGTTTTAAAAGATAAAAATCAGAAGTTGATCCAAATAAATGAAGAACTAGAAAACTTGATATCTGGGATGGAGATGGAAAGAGCCTCATACTTTTTAAGATTTCAAAATATAATGGAAGATAAGGAAGAGGATCTCCTAGGCTTGATAACGGAATTATTGGCAGATGAATTAGGAACGGGGAAACAGCAAATGGAAGGAGAATTAGACCAGATCTATCGAGTCAATTCAAACTATGCTAGAAGAAATAAAGTCCCCAGGGAAGTACATATTAGATTTCTTAAAAGATCTACAAGAGAAATGGAGATTTTTTTTTAATCTATTCAGAAAGAATGGGGCCACACTATTCATAAGCAAAACATCTTCAGCCATAGCTCCCACAGAAGGCTGGAGGGCACCCTCAAGCACAGGTCAAAGTACATTTCACAACAGGCATCTCAAATGCAAAGACCAAAGAAGATATGAAAAACCACCCACTCTCAACTCCATTTTGTCAGATGTCCCAGAACTGCATGCTGTTTCTGGTTCTGCTCATCAATAAACAAGAACCTTCATTCCTAAGCAGTCAGCCACCATTTTTTTATTTCCGGATTGAAACTGGACCTGATTTTTCTTTCAACAGAGATAAAGGACAACCTTGTTATGTCCCCTTTTTTGTTAAAACACTTTTTATGTCTTCTTTTCTTTGACAATGAATGCATAATCATCACTAGTATTTTATTATTTTATTTTTCTCTTTGTTATTAATTGAAAAGCAATAAAAATGAATTAATGAATCAGGCAGTTTATGCTATTTAATCAAACAAAAATATTATTTCAACATATCATTGAGATAAATATTTTTGCTCCTAAAATATGCTTAAGTTAAAGTTTTTTTGCTCTCAACTTGAAGAGAAAAAATCTCTCAGAATTGAGTCCTCTATGAGACCCATTTCTTAGCCCCAAAGAGGCAGTGGCTTCTTTACAACAAGGAAGATTTCTAATAATAAGATTTATTAACATGTTTCCAATTTGCACCAAACTTTGTAGATTCTAGTTGGGGAACAACAAGGCAGACCTATAAATGTGAAACAAATACAAGCCACAATCATTGTTTAACTACATTTAGTATTACTGATAATAAATAAATAAATAAATATACCCAGATATAATTGTGCATGCTTCTATTTCTGTGTGATTCTGCCTGAAACTATCTGATAAAAAGACATTATTGAATTTTAAATAAATAAGAAAAAGATTAAACAAAACTAAACATAATTCTTGGAAATAAGAAACCAAAACCAAAACCAAAAACCTTTGTAAAATAGAGTATTATATTTTGTCGTCTATTTTTGTAAAAAAATATCAATTTGGAAAGGAATTTTTCATCCTTTTTTATTTTATCACAATTCCATAAATATAGCCTGAGGTAATAGCAAAAAAAATGCAAGTTGAATTTATTGAAATATAAAATACCAAATAAAATTGTTTTGTGATGTGGAATCCTCAATTATTTTAAAATGTATATACATATACTGTATGACACATTCTTATTTTATTTTTAAAACAAGCTGCTCCTTTGTGTTGAGATCTGGTCTAAGGATAATAATATAGCACTTGGGGATAAAGATGCAGACAGCAGACCAGCACTGGAGGCCAAGATGGAGAAGACTTGCACAGCCACCATGTACTTCCCTTTGGTGCTTAAGTAGGTAGGTACAAAAGAGATCCAGACGCTGCAGAAGACCAGCATGCTGAAGGTGATCAGCTTGGCTTCATTGAAAGCTCCAGGGAGATTCCTGGCCAGGAAAGCCATTGTGAAGCAGATGCCAGCCAGGAAGCCCATGTAGCCCAGGGCTCCATAGAACATGGCAACAGACCCTTCGTTGCATTGCAGGATGATCTCTCCAGGCTGGGAGTGGAAGTCAGAGTCAGGAAAAGGAGGAGAGATTCCTAGCCAGATGGAACAAATGAGAGTTTGAATCCCAGAACAAGAAAGTACAAGGGAGTTGGCCAGAGTCTTCCCCAGCCACTTCCTCATGGTGTTGCCCGGCTTTGTGGCCAGGAAGGCCAACACTACTGTGATTGTCTTGGCCAAGACCGAGGACACAGCAGTTGAGAAGACAATGCTGAAAACAGTTTGACGGAGAACACAAGTGGCTTTCCTTGGCTGGCCAATGAAGAGGAAGGAGGTCAGAAAGGAGAACAACAGGGAGATGAGGAGGATATATGAGAGGTCCCGGTTTTTGGCCTTGACCAGTGGAGTTTCCAAATGTTTTATAAAGATTGCTAAGACAAGCACTGTGGCTAAAGACAAGAAGAGGGCAAAGGAAGCCAGGATTATCCCCAGAAGTCCTCTATATGATAAAAATGTCATGACTTTGGGGATGCATTGATCTCGTTTCTTATTTGGATGCTGATTCTCTGGACATTTGGTACATATTTTTGCATCTGTAGATAAGAGAGATGAGAGAAATATGATTTATCCACCTCCTGTAATGTTGGCCTTTTTCTCCTTCTGTCTACCTTCTCCAACATTATCATCTCTTCCATAATTGCATCATGTACAATTGGTAAATTCTGTCTATTTTGTTTTTTAAATTTTCTGAGAAATCAATGTCATCCACAGCTGCTTTTACCTGAGGATATGATGTACTTTAAAATATTCTTTTTTATGTGGCTCTTTTTTCAGCACTTTTCTCTTAATATACCCGCTTGAATTTATGGACAAACCTTGCTGAAATAATATCAGCACTGAATGTGCAAAGGTATGTCATTTTTCATACAAAAGTCCTCATTTTTCTTCTAACAACTCTGCAGAGGTGATCAAAGGAAAAAAGAGGGGCTGGCTGAAGAGCTGTCTTTCTCCGAGATAATAATAATAATAATGATAAAGTTGGAAGGGACCTTGGAGGTCATCTAGTCCAACCCCCCGCTCAGGCAGGTAACCCTATACCATTTCGGACAAATGGCTGTCCAGTTTCTTCTTAAAAACTTCCAGTGTTGCAGCATTCACCGCTTCTGGAGGCAGGTTGTTCTACTGGTTAATTGTTCTAACTGTCAGGAAGTTTCTCCTCAGTTCTAGATGATTTCTTACAAATCACTTCATAAAACTAGTTCTGGATCTTAGGGCAAGGAGGCCAAAAATGAAAGATCCCCAACTGAGAAATCAGACTTCCCCCACTGAACATTGTGAGAGACTACAGTGGCCACTTCCACTGGGAGGACTTTTCCTTCAGAGATGCCCACCTTCCTGAATGGAGATGGTTCCTTCTGTACAAGGAATACAGTCATAGCAGCAAGGGAGCTCTCCTTCCCAAGGCAGCTTGATGAAACCTGGACAGCAGCTCTCCACACACTTGGATTCAGGGAGGGACTAAATAAAAATAGAAGGAACATCAAGGACAATGTGCAGGAAATGTGTTGGGTATATCCTTGTTACCTCTGCTGATAGCCATCTGGTGGCTCTGTCTAAGGGACCCAGTCTTCATTCGACAGAGAGAAGTTATTATAGTACCATCTGCAGAGCCCTGGCAGGAATTGTACAGATGGAAATACGATCATCAAGCAAAGGGGTTTTGAAACATTTCTAAGTCAAGAGCGAGAATATCTGGCAGTGGCTCAGGCAGACACCTCCCTATTTCAGTGGAATATCAGAAGGCGAGGCAGAGCAACAGAATTAGTCCTGCAAAATAATATCATTAGAGTCAATCTTCAAGAGACTGTTTGTTTGTTTGTTTGTTTGTTTGTTTGTTTGTTTGTTTGTTTAGCCTTTCTCTGGGGTTGAAAAGAACTGGGGAAAAAGAATTTCCTTTACCTGGTTGAGCCATTTGGGGAGCATCATTGCATCCTGGTGAATGGTAAACATGACTTCTGGTGATCCTTGCCTTGCTAGGCTCCCAAATTTTGCCCGGACAACTGACTTATTGGAAAACTGGACTGAGCCTATGATGTCAAGATCAGCAGCCAGTTCTCCACTCTCATCCAAATATAATCCATCCAAGGAGTTATTATAAAGCTTGAAAAGGTTTTGCAGGAAACATTGAAGCTAAAATAACAGAGGGAAGAGAAACAAGTATAGGAATACTGATAGGATAGTTCTGTACATCGGTGCAATCCCACATCTGTAGTTACATAGTAATCTACCCTTCTACCTTACTTAAAAGTTTTATAATTGTAACAATTGACTACAGCTCTGATAAGAGGGTTAATGTTTGTGTTTACATCTGGTTTTGATCACAGCATGTGGGAAATTGTGATTTGGAATGTAATATAATCTCTGGTAAAGAAAATTATATCAAACAGAGAAAGTTATGTTGTTCGCTTACAAAATGAAAAATTGTAAGACATCTGAATGAGGGTTGTTTGATATTAAGGACTGGAGTAATTGATGGATATATGAAGAAAAAAATGATAAATCTTGAATGATGTGACTAAAATGCACATCAGAAGGTAGGATTATCTTTATATGGAAATGAAAATCCTGGTAGTGAACATGGAAGAACTAGAGATGAGCTTTGGGAGAAATGTGCAAAATATTGCATTTTCAGGAGAATGAAGTGAGCAATTATAGGATATTCATACTTACAAAAATCCTAAGAAGTTAACAATTCTATATATCCTGGTAGAATATTTACAAACTTTCAGATTCCCACTATCAAACATTGTCATACTGAGGGATTGAGGAAACATGTCTTCTCTGTTGTTGCCCTGGCACTCTGAAACAGCATCCCACTAGAGATATGGATGGCATCCCTTCTCCTGGGGATCCAGAAAGCACTTTAGACCCATCTCAATAAATATCTTCTCATAATTTGACCTCCACTTCAAGGATTCTGCTGAACTGAATCCTCAAAGTCTTGTGCTGTGGGAAAATTCAATAGCTGCACTAGTGGAGTACATTAAATCAATCAGTAAAAGTAAGGAAAGACATTGATTCATAAAATTCATGGCTTTTGTTATCTTGCTGGGATCAGACATAAAGGCTTGTGTAATAGAGAAAGTGGTGTGTGAGGCTGAAATGAAACTGCTTAAGATAAAATCTTAAAGGAGATTGACTCATAAAGTTCATGAACTTCATTATCTGTACATTAATGCTCAAATCATGGAGAAAAAAGAAGATGAACTTAAATTCCTAGTTCCCAGACAAACACAATTTAATAGGTAGAACAGAGATCTTTTTGAATGACACCCCTCCCCCCACTGGATAAAAATATAGCAATGGAATGATACCATTTATCTAAAACAAAATGAAGAAGAACAAAAGAAGGAAGAGGTATACTGAATGTTGAAATTACCCAAAACACACAGAAGTCCAAGTGAATGAACTTTGTCTTACTGTAGAGGACTGAAAATAAGGAGTGATATATTACTATGGAAAAAAAATGCATGCAATTAGTCCAGGACTATAGAGAGGGTATTAGAAAAGCTAAATCTCTGAATAAAAGAATAAATTTCATATACTAGATAAATTTACATTTAAAATATTAGAAAAGAATGGAACCATAAGATTATGCAAAGGGAATACCTGCAATGGTTTCAACTCCTGAGCAGTCAACTGATCTTTTTCACCATTCATTTTCCTCTTGGATCTGGGTGAATATGCGGCATTCAAGGCTCTAGCCACACTCCAGATGGAATTATAAATGATGTAACTGTCCAGACACAGGATTTTTTCAATCTCTTCTTGGGGCAGAGCTTTTGAGTTCTCTTTCTCTGAGCACCTTGTCCATCCTTTCATGGACAAGCCATGCTTGGAATAGGAACAATGAAACACTTTGTCGATAAAGTCTTTGATAGAGTTGAGAATAGAATGAAAATCACCATGTTTGGCATTTCTGTCTGTCTGGATCAAGAAGGAAATATAGCCATAGATGGATGGATAAATCCGTGACATATGCTGTAAATCTAAAGTAATATCCCACATAGCTGAAGTGATCCAGACCTTTCCAATTGTGGCTTTTATGCAGAATTCAATTATCTGATGTGTAATGATTATTCCCACTACAAAGGTATCAATCTCTCCAGAGTAAACAAAGACATTGACTTGTGTCCACTTGCAAAATTGAGAAATATCAGTTGTTATTTCATAGGCAGCCACAGGGATGCTTTGGGATAAAACAACACAAATGCCATTCCTGACAAGCAAAGGAGTCAAATTTCTGATGAATATCTCCCCACCATCAGAGTCTGGTGCAACCAGACCGACCAATGTCCACCTAAAATGCTGGAGCAGTTTGATAATTGTGGGGTACTGAGCTCCTTCTTTGGGGACCACTTGGCAGAAAAAAGGGAAGACAATTTTATCACTCAAATCCTGTGAAATAAAAGTATAGCTGATCTGAAAAAGAAAAGATATTTGAGCTATATGTTGAGTCAAATCCAAGCCAACATATTAGCAACTGAAATATATGGTAAAAAATGTAGTTTTTATATGATAGAAGAACCTCAAAATTTATTGGAAGACTATTTTCAGGAGACAGTTTCTAAGGCTAGTCTGTTCATAGGTTGGACCTCCTCCCACATGGCCTTGAGTAGGAGACGTTTCTTCGTCAAATAGGAGGAACATAATCAGAATAGTGTTTTAGATCTGACCATTTTGATCCTTTGTTCTGTGTGTGAATCCAGAGCCACTCCATTTGCAATAAGCCTAATATTTCCATGATCATAAGCTGTCATTGAAGCTCATGGAGGATTCAGAATAGATTTAGCCCACACAAACACACGCTTACACTCATACACATACAAACCTGTGGAATTTTATAAATGTCCAGTATATTTGTTATCTGGATGGCAATGTCAGTATTGGACCCATCAAAAACCACTAACAGTCTGTTATGCCTTCCACATCTGTAGTTTGGAATATTTGCTTCTCCAGTGGAAAGCAAATCCAGCAAAGCATCCAAAGTCATGGTTCTGCTGAAATAATTGTCATGGAGGTTGTAGCCCAGGGAGATGTTGGGAAACAACTGGAGATCCTGATTAATCTCCTGGATGGCAAAAAGGAAGGAGAGAATTTTCCAGGGAAACATGGATAGTTTGCTGAAAATATATACATTTCATACCATTAATGAAAATAATCTCATTTTTATATCTTCTTAAATACATAGGGGGTTTTAGTCACTCTAAATCTAACAAAAATAATCAGCTAACATGTCAAACTTCATGTCTGCATATGCAATAGTCAATGATTAGCTGCACAATTTAACCTTCTCACCATCATCATTTGCCCAATAGCCTATATAAAATAGCTTTCTGAGCAATATCTATGCAATCAAGCAAAGTAGTGAAAAGCACAATAAAAATAAAAAGTATTTGTACATAGCTCAAAAATTATCTTATAATGCAGGGGGAAAAACATTGTAATAGAGCTGTTTAAAATCAGAAGAAGAACTATATAATCCTGGATGTTCAGCCCTAGAACATCCTTCCATGATCACCCAGAGACACCCAGAAGCTAAATAGGTTCTCTGATGATGATGATGATGATGATGATGATGAGGAGGAGGAGGAGGAGGAGGAGGAAGTAGAGTCAGGGGCATCCAGGGATGATACTCTTAGAGGATGTGATACCAGGAGGGTTGAAGTCAATGACTCCAATTTGGGTGAAGGGGATCCAGCAAGCCCCAAAGACTCCTTGCCTGCACCCTCCGATTTCTTCTCAGACCCTGAACTTCACACCCACTTTGTCCAAAACGAAGATTTAATGGCAGAGAACTGAGCTCCAAGGACCAGAGAGAGTGGCCAAAAGGAAGCCCAGCAAAAGAGCTGACTCTAATGTTCAACGCACCTCAATTGTGTATCAGGGTAGAGGCTCAATTTGGTTAGTTCTTGGCCTACTCCCTAGGTGAAACCTGAGGGCAACTTCTCAAGCCTCAGCATTGCTGCATTTAGCTTACTGTGTCCTTCTTCCAATCACGGATTCCATCTCAGCAAGTCTCCTGTCTCCTCCAACACATATCTTGAATCTGTTGCTTGATTATTGGATTTGTGTCTCAACCCAATTCCAGCCTGCTCACTATACATGACCTCTAAGATCCCTCCTTGGCCAAAAAGGAGAGTGGAAAATATCTAAAAGTTCAATTTATATTTACATTGTAGAGTGAAAAAGAGTTTCTTTGATAGGTGGTCATCCAGATTTTGCTGAGATGCTTCCAGAGAGAGAAGTCACCAACTTCGGTGAAATAGCTCCTGTTCTTCCAAAGCTGTCCTAGTGTTTACACCTCCTTCTCCCTTGAAATGTCCACCCTTGCTCTTAGTCCTGCAAGACTGGCTATCAGATATTGGGCAGCTATCACATATCTCTATTTCAGAAGAAAGAGAAGTAATTTTCAAATCTCTCCTATGGAATTTAGTTTCCACACTAACTCTTATCATTTAATGATCTGTCATGGCATGTGTGTGGAGGAGACCCACTCTGCTACTTCAGTTAAGAGGACAGGAAAGCAAGTGGGTGTCTCCTTCATATTTCAGAAGCGACCTCAAAGTTTAGAAGGCTATGCAGGGGCTGATGCCTTTGTACGGGTGTACCCAGACTTTTATCCCCAAAAATAACTGATCTTGAAAACCTGATCTAAGAGGGAGCCTTTAAAGGTACATAGAAATAGAACTTTTGTAGTTTTTTTGCCTCTTATATTGATGTCAAGAAGAGCTATGATTTGTAGGGTTCTCTCTGGAGCCTTGTAAGTTTGCTTTGTAAATTCCATCCCTAACACAAGAAGACAGCAATGGATGAAAGATGGCAATAAAACTGGGGTTGCCTAGAAACCTGGATATTAGCAAAGACCAGCAGAAAAGTAATTTCACTGTACCTGTGGTGACTTACTGAAGAAACCTTATAGAGGGGCTCCTGCTGAAATCGTATGGGAGGAAGGTTGCTTTCATTACACCAATGACCCCACCCAGAAGAAGGTCTCCTGGCTTGTAATAATTCAGTGGGTCAACTTCATTCCTCTTCAGATGCAGAGGGCATTTCAAAGTGAGTTTCCTGTCAGCTGCATGAGGAAGCAGCATGAGAAGGAGAAGCAGGAGGACCATTTATCTGCCTTAGTCAATCCTCTGCCTTGCAGCGTTTTTCTTTTTTCTTTTCAGGGATTGGAGAGTCTCCCTATTTTCCTATGTCAAATGGGGTCCTGTGAATGAATCTTGTCCAAAGGGGAGGGGGGCAATTCATTGGCACAGATCATGCTTGCTCTCCAACACTCATTGTGATTCTTTAGGCATATAGCTTTTCTCATCCAGCAATGAGCTCTCTTTTCTGGGGGGTGGGTGATGTTTACATCCATAACTCTCTTTGGGGGCCGTTCCTTGAGGTCTGGCACAAGGGAATGAGCAAAAAAACTATGATTATGATAATGTGAAGGAGGAGGAGGAACTTCGTTGTGAACTTTGTGGAACTCCATGTTCCTTAGGAAGTCTCAGACATGGCTTCAGATTTTAAGATGGGCTGTTGATTAAAACAGAATAGTTTGGCCAACTTCTTAGAATCATACTGTTATGTTCCTATAGATGAAACTCTTCAAAAGAATTTTGAGGCATTGTTTACCTTAAATAATCTTTTATTTGAGAAACAAAGTATCGGTACTACATAGTTGAAACCAGAAACTAAATTCCCCTCCCCTGGATACAAAGTAACAAAGTGCAATTCCCTCCTCCAATAAACAGTCATAAATCACATTCCCCAATTAGCTTGAAGCGCAGGCTTTCTCCCCAGCTTTCCAGCCCACCAAAACACTATCAGCTCTGAGCCCAATGTCCTTGGGTTCCCACAATTAAGTTATTATTGTTATGACTAACTGGACTCTCAGCCCTATTCCCTTTCCCAGCAGCAACTAATTCTAAAAGCAATAGAGAAAACGGCTGCATTTCCATCTGTTGTCAAAGCAAGAACATCCGATGTTAGCAGTGTTGACAACAGTGTTACAAAAAGGACAAATCCTGTAGTGCAAACAAAATCATAGGTTAAGGGTTGCTTCTAGGTTTGTTAGGGTGTTTCTTATAGAATTTATTAATGAGTCTGTCATCTTTTACATCGCTAGATTTCACCCAGGTAGCTTCAGACAATGGATACACTTACTTTTGCACTAAGTACTGCAATTTCCCTTTAAAAATTCTAGAATCAAGAATACACTTCACTTCATAGTGAGTCTATCCGTCCACCCCAAGGTCCAGGTGCCTTCTTTGGGGGAGGTCTTAAGGGTGTCACGCCGAAACCACGCCCACCCCATTGCCAGCAATGGGGAAAAAGTCCCGATACCTCACGACACATCACGTTGCGAGTTTGACATGCCTGATTTAGAGTGTGGCTGTTTGGTGTGGTTTTTTTTTTATTTAGCAAGAAATGAAAACATTAGGATAAGATGTTTGGGGTCATTAATGTATTTTTCAACAGCCCAGATGTTTGGTTGAAAAAGTGCTAATTGATCTCAGAAACTCAATTGGTCTACAATTGGCTGTTTTTCTTTTCTATTGTTTATACAAGGGTGCATGGATAGCTAATTCCAATCATCCAGAATCCTAGCTTTATAATAATTCAGGAAAATGGGGAATTTAGATTTCAGAGGCCTGATGGCATCTTGCTAATTCCCAGGGCATCACTACTTTTAAATGGGCCTATTGGTGGGTGACTTCTTCACTCATCAATGGAAGCCAGTCAGGGAGTTCTGGATGGACATCATCTGATGGAAGCCCTCCCTGATCTGGGTTTGCAGCTGCATCTAGACAGAGTGTATTTCCAAAACTCAGATGGGATTTCCACCAGAGGAGGGAAAAATCAGTGAAACCAACTTACTCCAAGAATTGGCAGCCTCAGTTAATTGCTGCCATGTTGGCCTTTTGTGCCTGATATTTGTTTTCCTTTAATAAAGTTTTGCCATTTTTGTTTTTCCCTTTTACAGTATCTGACATAATGCAATGAACTGTATCTCCAGTTCATAGAGTGCAAAGGCTGCCAGTAATACCTTTATGGCTGTAAAATGGGTGTTTGTTTGTTTATAAAACTTATTAACTATACTTCATTGTTTTAAAATTTTACTGACTGCTATTTCCAAGACAAATTTCTATTTGTCTTTTTACAATTTGTAAGCTGTCCCAAATTCTCTAATTGGGAGGTTGTGAGGCATATATATTTAATAAATCAGTCAATATAAATATTGATTTATTTGTATATAATGTGCTACTTAACTATTATTGTATTTTGTTTTGTAGGACTAGGGCAGTTTCTGGAGGGGCAGCATGTCATGGCTGCCTCTCTCCTATCCAAACTTCATGAGCGGACAGCCTGACATTAGCAACTGGGGGAAGGAAAGAGTGGAATATAGGGAGGAAGGGGGGGGGATGGAAATGCAGCTGAGCTGCCCAGATTGGGAGAATCTTCAGCCAACCAAGATCAGCCATCAGTATGCAAAGCTGGGAACCAAGAACCGGTTTCCTAAACATTATACAAGCACCTACTTGGACATTTACAGACAACAGGGGATGGCTGGGGGGGAGGGACGATAAATGTGCTTTGTATTGTTTGCATGGGAAACCCTCAGATTCAGCTTCACTACTTCTGTAATCACTTAATGTTCAGTAAAGTATACTGTTGGCAAAAACAATGGGCCAGGAGTCTTTCTTTGCTAAATGACTGAGTGGAACGGTTGATTAAATGGCTCACAGCAACAGTAAAAAAGGAGGAGGAGCAGAGGGGAGTGATGTCCTTCCTGGTTCCTGCTAGATGTCAACATTTGAGAGAAGAGACAGCATGGTGGAACAGGTGGATCCTTTCAGGGAGAGGGAGATATAACCTGTTTCTGTCTCGTGTAGAGCTTTAAAGGTGATAAACAGCACCTTGAATTACACCTACAAGTTTTCACAACAATCACATAATATAGATTAACCAAGGGAAGCCCAAAACTGCACACCTCACTGCATTCTGGACCAGTTCAAATTTTCAGATGGTTTTCAAAGAGACCCCCATATAGAGCAATTTGCACTAATCCAATATCTGGGGCAGACCAATCAAATAGGCACTGTTTCCCTGCACTGAACTGAAAGGAACCCAGAGCAATCTGTCCATGGCAGGAGACCGATATTTATGTCTCCATGGCAGATCATGTCTCAGTTACCCTGAGACAAAAAAAACATGTCTGGGTGAATCCTAACAAACTACAATGACAAAAGGCACCCCTCTTCCTGTACCGTGGGCTCTAACCTTGGGCACAACCACAAACTGGATTAAGCACATTGTTGACAGAGAAGGGGATTACTACTCTCTGGGCACAATCAGGCTTCAGTGAGACATGTCAGATAACATCATGGATGAGAGTAGACTTGTTACACATCAACTTGACATTTTTTTAAAAAAAATGACTAGAATCCAGAGCCACCAGGGATCTGGTAGCCAGGCAATTACAGTAGAAGCCCATGGATGTGCATTGGGACCACTACCAAATACTGGACCTGATGTCCTCAGGTGTGGGCCACCCTCTGCCCATCAGCATCAGATGGTTCTGCCTATCTCCTAAAATCCATCTTCTCATTCAAACTTCTAGTTCTGCTTTTGAGGTAAATATATCAATGTGCCCACTCTCAAAATAAAAAAAATAATCCCCTCAACAACCAACTCATCTACACAGGAATACAGAGACTCCCAATGTTCCCAACTATGGCTGTGGAAGGAAGGAGAATCTTTTGGCACTTCTGGATGGAGCTAAAATGGACATCTCCCTGCAAATGTCAAGTGTATCATTGAGATAAATATTTTAGCTCGTTAAATATGCTTAAGTTAAAGTTTTTTCTCTCAGCTTGAAGAAAAAAAATGGAAATTGATCTCTCAGAATTGGGTCTTCTAGGGGACCCCATTACTTAGCCCCAAAGAGGCAGTGGCTTCTTTACAACAAGGAAGATTTCTAATAATAAGATTTATTAAACATGTTTTCAGCCTGCCCCAAACTTTGTAGGTTCTAGATAGGGAACCACAAGGCAGACCTATAAATGTGAAACATAATACAAGCCATAATCATTTGATTCATTTCATTTTTCTTGTTTAACTTCATTTAGTATTACTGATAATAAATAAACAAACAAACAAATTTGCCCAGATATAATTGTGCATGATTCTGTTTGTGTGTGATTCTGCCTGAATCTATTAGGTAAAAAGACATTATTGAATTTTAAATAAACAACAAGAAAAAGATTAAACAAAAATAAACACAATTCTTGGAAATGAGAAATTGAAACCAAAAATCTTTGTAAAATAGAGTATTATATTTTGAGGTCTATTTTTATAAAAAAAATCAATTTGGAAAGGCATTTTTCATCCTTTGTTCTGGTTTTATCACAATTCCATAAATATAACTTAGGGCAGGGGTGTCAAACTGCTGGCCCATGGGCCAGATGCATCATAGCAAAACCGTGCCCACCCCATTGTGTGCAATGGCAAAAAGGTCACGATACATAGCAACACGTCACGTGACGTTGCGAGTTTGACACCCCTGACTTATGGTAATAGCAAAAAAAATGCTGGTTGAATTTTTTTGAACTATAAAATATCAAATAAAATTGTTTTGTGGAATTGTGGATTGTGGATTGTGGAATCCTCAATTATTATCTTAAAATCTATATACATATACATATATTTATATATACTTATTCTTATTTTATTTTTAAAACAAGCTGCTCCTTTGTGTTGAGATCTGGCCTCAGGATAATAATATAGCACTTGGGGATGAAGATGCAGACCAGCAGACCAGCACTGGAGGCCAAGATGGAGAAGACTTGCACGGCCACCATGTATTTTCCTTTGGTGCTCAGGTAGGTGGGCAGAAAGGAGATCCAGACACTGCAGAAGACCAGCATGCTGAAGGTGATCAGCTTGGCTTCATTAAAAGCTCCAGGGAGATTCCTGGCCAGGAAAGCCACCATGAAGCAGATGCCAGCCAGGAAGCCCATGTAACCCAGGGCTCCATAAAACATGGCAACAGACCCTTCATTGCATTGCAGGATGATCTCTCCAGGCTGAGAGTGGAAGTCAGGAAAGGGGGGAGAGACTCCTAGCCAGATGGAACAAATGAGAGTTTGAATCCCAGAACAAGAAAGAACAAGGGTATTGGCCAGAGTCTTCCTCAGCCACCTCCTCATGGTGTTGCCCGGCTTTGTGGCCAGGAAGGCCAACACTACTGTGATTGTCTTGGCCAAGACCGAGGAAACAGCAGTTGAGAAGACGATGCTGAAAACAGTCTGACGGAGAAGACAAGTGGCTTTCCTTGGCTGGCCAATGAAGAGGAAGGAGGTCAGAAAGGAGAACAACAGGGAGATGAGGAGGATATATGAGAGGTCCCGGTTGTTGGCCTTGACCAGTGGAGTTTCCAAGTGTTTTATAAAGATTGCTAAGATAAGCACTGTGGCTAAAGACAAGAAGAGGGCAAAGGAAGCCAGGATTATCCCCAGAAATCCTCTATATGATAAAAATGTCATGACTTTGGGAATGCATTGATCCCTTTTCTTGTTTGGATGCTGATTCTCTGGACATTTGGTGCATATTTTTGTATCTGTAGAAAAGAGAGTTTAGAGAAATATGATTTATCCACCTCCTGTAATGTTGGCCTTTTATCCTTCTGTCTACCTTCTCCACCATTGTCATCTCTTCCAGAAATGCATCATGTACAATTGGTAAATTTTGTCTTTTTTTTTTTTGAGCAATAAATTTCATCCACAGCTGCTTTTTCCTGGGAATCTAATGTACTTTAAAATATTCTTTTTTATGTGGCTATGTTTTCAGCACTTTTCTCTTAATATGCCCTCTTGAATTTATGGACAAAACTTGCTGAAATAATATCAGCATTAAATATGCAAAGTTATGTCATTTTTCATACAAAAGTCCTCATTTTTCTTCTAACAACTCTGCAGAGGTAATCAAAGGAAAAAGAGGGGCTGGCTGAAGAGCTGTCTTTCTCCCAGATAATTTATTTCAAATCAGTTCATAAAACTACATCATCATCATCATCATCATCATCATCATCATCAAAAGTTGGAAGGAACCATGGAGGTCATCTAGTCCAACCCCCTGCTCAGGCAGGAAACCATATACCATTTCAGACAAATGGCTATCCAGTCTCTTCTTAAAAACATCCAGTGTTGGAGCATTCACCACTTCTGGAGGCAGGTTGTTCCACTGCTTAATTGTTCTAACTGTCAGGAGGTTTCTCCTTAGTTCTAGGTTGCTTTTCTCCTTGATTAATTTCCATCTGCTATCATGTCCCCCCTCGTCCTTCTCTTCATTAAACTAGACATACCCAATTCCAGAAGCCTTTCCTTATATGCTTTAGCCTCCAGTCCCCTAATCATCTTTGTTGCTCTTCTCTGTACTCTTTCTAGAGTCTCAACATCTTTTTTACATCACGGTGACCAAAACTGGATGCAGTATTCCAAGTGTGGCCTTACCAAGGCATTGTAAAATGGTATTAATACTTCATGTGATCTTGATTCTATCCCTCTGTTAATGCAGCCTAGCACTGTGTTGGCTTTTTTAGCAGCTGCAGCACACTGCTGGCTCATATTTAAGTGATTGTCCACTTGGACTCCGAGGTCCCTCTCACAGTTACTACTATTGAGCAAGGTACTGAATCTTAAGGCAAGGAAGCCAAAATAGAAAGACCTCCATTGAGAAATCAGACTCTCCCACTGACCACTGTGACCACTCCCACTGGGGGAACTTTTCCTTCAGAGCCACCCACCTTCCTGAGTGGAGATGGTCCCTTCTGCACAAGGAATGCAGTCATAGCAGCAAGGGGGCTCCCCTTCCCGAGGCACCTTGACCAATCCTGGATGACAGCTCTCCACACACTTGGATTCAGGGAGGGGCTAAATAAAAATAGAAGGAACATCAAGGATAATGTGTAGGAAATGTGTTGGGTATACCCTTGTTACCTCTGCTGATAGCCACCTGTTGGCTCTGTCTAAGGTAACCCAGTCTTTGCTGGACAAAGAAGGGTTATAACACCATCTGCAGGACCCCTGACAGGAATTGTATACATGGAAATATGATTCATATTGTGAAATATGAAATGTTTGTAAGTCAACAGTGAGATTTGGAAGTGGTTCAGGCAGAGACCTCCTTAATTCACTGGAGTGTAAGAAGGGGAGGCAGGGCAGCAGAATCAGTCCTGCAAGATTCTGTTATCAAAGCCAATCTCAAAAAAGCAGTTCTGGCTTTCCTCTGGAATTGAAATAACAGAATGCAGAGTTGGAAGGGACCTTAGAGGTTTTCTAGTCCAACTCCCTGCTTAAGCAGGAGACCCTATACCATTTTAGAGAAAAGGCTGTCTAGGTTCTTCTTAAAAGTCTCCAGTGTTGAAGCACCCACAGCTTTTGAAGGCAAGCCATTCCACTGGTTGATTGTTCTGTCAGGAAATGTCTCCTTAGTTCTAGATTGGTTCTCTAAATTAGTTTCCATCCATTGCTTCTTGTACTGCTCTCAGGTGCTTTGGAGAATAGGTTGACCCTCTCTTTTTTGTGGCAATGCCTGAGATATTGGAACACTGCCATCATGCCACCCCCAGTCCTTCTTTTCACTAGACTAGTCAAACCCAATTTTATGCAACCATTCTTCATATGTTTTAGCCTCCAGCTAAAGATTTTCTTTACCTGGTTGAGATATTTGGAGAACACCATTGCATCCTGGTCAACAGTAAACATGGCTTTTCCCAATCCCTGTCTTGCTAGGCTCCCAAATTTTGACTGAACAAATGACTTATTGGAAAACTGGACTGAACCTATGATGTCAAGACCAGCAGCCAGTTCTCCATTCTCATCCAAAAATAATCCATCCAAGGAGTTATTGTAAAGTTTGAAAAGGTTTTTCAGGAAGTGGTGAAGCTAAATTAACAGAGATGAGGAAAGAGAAACAAATGCAGGAATTCTGATAGTATAATTCTGAACAGTTCTACTATTCCACATCTGTACTTCCCATAGTGTTGACCTTTAACAGGAGTTCTATATAGACCATGGGTTCAATGTCTTGTCTAGCTTACTGCCTTCTCTTGCTTAATTAAAATTGTTATCTGATAATCTTAATTGAGCACAACCCTGATAAACATTGGGGATTAGTATTTATAGGCTATCAAGTTTTGACCATGGCATATGAGAAATTGTGATGATGGTGGAAGATTTTCCTCACATCGGAATAAAAGAATGGGATGGACTAACAAAACCAATGGAGCAAATTCTGCATAAGTAATACTTCTGTTGGTGTTTGTTTTGCTTGTTCAACTAAGGAGAAGCTGTGAATATTATTCCAGAAGCAGAACTTTTAGAAAGACAGGAAGTCATGATGATGGGAGATTTTATCACGTGAGGATCTCTTTAGAATAAAACTGTCCTGCTTCTTGATCACTTTCTCCTTCAGAAAGTGAGGAAGGAACAAGAAGGTCATCTAACCTGACTTGATAACAATCCATAGGGAAGTTGAAAAATTAGAGGCACAGGAATATTGGGGGAAAATGGTCTTGTTATATTGGAATTCTTAACATTAGGTACAAACAAAGAGCACAGTAAATAACTTGGAATTTATAGCAGCAAATACAAATAAATTCCATGGCATTGGCAAGAGAGGCTAATAAGTAGAAGAATTCTTATCTTAT
>NW_015386605.1:841226-849901 GCF_001527695.2 Protobothrops mucrosquamatus | reverse complement strand
CTTGATAACAATCCATAGGGAAGTTGAAAAATTAGAGGCACAGGAATATTGGGGGAAAATGGTCTTGTTATATTGGAATTCTTAACATTAGGTACAAACAAAGAGCACAGTAAATAACTTGGAATTTATAGCAGCAAATACAAATAAATTCCATGGCATTGGCAAGAGAGGCTAATAAGTAGAAGAATTCTTATCTTATAAAAGAGAAGCCTGCAGAACTAAAGTGAAAGACCTTAGAATGTTTACATATTGATTGAATTCATTCCAAACCTGGATGAATTCAAATTCGTATCTTGGATTTCAGTAAAGTTAAATTAATGGAAAAGGTGGATGATGCTATCTTGTTATATACCATATATACCATTAAAAAGACAATATTAAAAGAAAATCACAAATAGCTGTAATAAGGAAAGTGGAGGAGCTAACTGATTCTATTAAAAGTTTGATGAACATCTGGAAAGTAAAAGGAGATGGAAAATATATATAGTAGATGGAATAAATATACATTGTTATGGAAAATTGCATGCAGTTAGCCCAGGGCTATAGATAGTCAGGAAAACTAAATCTCTGAATAAAATAATGAACTTAATAGATGAGTTTACAGTTAAGAAAAGGTAAGAAAAATAGGGAAGAATGGCAACAGACGGTTATGCAGAGGGAATACCTGCCATGGCTGCAACTGCTGAACAGCCAACCAATCTTTACCATCCTTCACTTTCCTCTTGGATCTGGATGAATAGGCAGCATTTAAGGCTCTGGCCACACTCCAGATGGACCGATAAATGATGTAGCTGTCCAGAGACAGAATCTCTTCAATTTCCTCTTGGGGCAGAACTTCCAGGTCCTCTTTCTCTGGGCATCTTGTCCAGCCTTTCACAGACAAGCCATGCTTGGAATAGGAACAATGAAACACTTCCTTCATAAAGCCTGTGATAGACTTGTGAATAGATTGAAAATCACCATTTCTGGTATTTCTGCCAGTCTGGATCAAGAAGGAAATGTAGCCATAGATGGATGGAGTAACCAGTGGAGTATACTTTAAATCCAAAGTAAAATCCCACAAAGCTGAAGTGATCCAGACCTTTCCAATTGTAGCTTTTGTGCAGATTTCAATTATTTTCTGCATAATCGTTATTCCCATTATGAAGGAATCAATCTCCACAGAGTAAACAAAGACTCTGACTTGTGTCCACTGGTAAAATGAGAAACAATCATACTTTACTTGATGGGCATCCACCGGGATTCTTTGGGATAAAACAACACAAATGCTGTTCCTGACAAGCAGAGGGGTCAAACTTTCCATGAATGTTTCCCCGCCATCAGAGTCTGGTGCCACCAGACCAACCAATGTCCACTTGAAATGGTGTAGCAGTTTGATAATTGCGGGGAACTGTACTCCTTCTTTGGGGACCAGTTGATAGAGAAAAGAGAAGAGATATTTGTCACTCAAAGTCTGTGAAGCAAAAGTAAAACTGACCTAAAAAAAGAAAAGAAGTTTGGGGTATATGTTGAGTCAAATCCAAGTCCAGATATTAGCAACTGAAATCTATAGTAAAAATGGTGATTTTTATATGATAAAAGAACCTCAAAATTTCGGGGAAGACTATTTTCAGCAGACAGTTTCTAAGGTTAGTCTGTTCAAAGACTGCACAACCTTCTACCTAGCCTTGACTATGAGATGTTTCTTCCACAAATAGGAGGAATCTAACTGGAATAGTGTTCTAGGTCTAGTTGTTTTAACACTTCACTCTCTGTGTGACTCCAATTGCAATAAGCCCATTATTTCTAGTTTAATGAAGAGAAGGACGAGGGGGGACATGATAGCAGTGTTCCAATATCTTAGGGGCTGCCACAAAGAAGAGGGAGTCAAGCTATTCTCCAAAGCGCCTGAAGGCAGGACAAGAAGCAACGGGTGGAAACTAATCAAAGAGAGAAGCAACCTAGAACTAAGGAGAAACTTCCTGACAGAACAATTAACCAGTGGAACAACCTGCCTCCAGAAGCGGTGAATGCGCCAACACTGGAAGTTTTTAAGAAGAAACTGGACAGCCATTTGTCCGAAATGGTATAGGGTTTCCTGCCTGAGCAGGAGGTTGGACTAGATGACCTCCGAGGTCCCTTCCAACTTTATCATTATTATTATTATTTCCATGATCATAAGTTGCCCTTGAAGTTCATGGAGGATTCAGAATAGATTTAAACCCTCACAAACACACACTTACTCACTCACTCTCTGTCTCTCACATACACAAACCTGTGGAATTTTATAAATGCCCAGCATATTTGCTATCTGGATGGAGATATCAGTTTTGGACCCATCAAAAATGACCAACGGTCTCTTATGTCTTCCACATCTGTAGTTTGGAATATTTGCCTCCCCGGTGGAAAGCAAATCCAGCAAGGCCTCCAAAGTCATGATTGTGCTGAAATGGCTGCCGTAGATGTTGTAGCCCAGGGAGATGTTGGGTAACAGCTGGAGATCCTGGTTGATCTCCTGGGTGGCAAAAAGGAAGGAGAGAATTTTCCAGGAAAGGATAGATCCTGTCCTGCAAATATATATATATTTCACATCAGTGTTAATGTAAAGATCTCACCTTTATATCTCTTTTTTACATAGGGGTTTTTAGTCTGTATAAATCTAACCCAAATCACCCGCCGAAATATCAAACTTCATTCTGCATATACAGTATTAAATAATGAGCCATCCAGTTTAACATCATCACCATCATCATTTACCCAATAGCCTTTGTAAAAGAGTTTTCTGAGCAATATCTATGAAACTAGGAAAAGTAGAGAAAACCACAAGAAAATAGAATGCATTAGTACATAGCAAAAAAATGTTGTCTTATAAAACAGGGGGAGAATCCCATTGTAACTGAGTTCTTCAAAATCAGAAGAGGTGCTATAACGTTTGGATGCTCCATCCTAGAATGTCCTTGAATCATCCCACAGAGACACCCAGAAGCTGAGTATGTTCTCTGATGGAGAGGGGGCAGGAAGAAGAGCCAGGGGCATCTAGCATTGGTAGCCCTTGAGTAGGTAATGCCAAGAGGGTTAAGCTAATCACTCCACTTTGTGTGAGATGGATCCAGCAATCACCAGGACTCCCTCCCTGCATCCACTGATTGCTTCACAGACCTTGAAGTTCACCCATTTCATTCCAAGCAGAGACAGACTTTCAAAACCCAATGGCCGAGGACTGAGCTCTGTAGCCCATACAGAATAGTCAAAAGAACAGATTCCAAGTCAGTGTTAAACTTGGTAACTTTAATAGGTCTGGAATTCAACTCCCAGAATTTCCCCATCCAGCTTGAAGTCCACGCCTCTTAAAGTTGCCAAAGCTGAGAAACACTGCTCGGAGGTATAACATGATTCAACTGTACACTGGGTTGGAGGCACAGTTTGGTTCTTTCTTGGCCTCCTCCCTGGGTGAAAAGGCTGATAACAACTTCTCAAGCCTCTGCATGGCTGCCCTTTAGCTGATATGTCATGCTTCCAACTTCAGATTCCATCCCAACATGCCTCTGTCTCTCCACCCCACCCCACCCTCCTTGGATCAATTGACTGATTATTGGATTCTTGGTTTGACACAAGCCCAACATGTTAAGTACATTTTCAGATGCTGTCTTGAAATACTAGCAAAAGCATCTCTCTCTCTCTCTCTCTCTCTCTCTCTCTCTCTCTCTCTCTCTCTCTCTCTCTCTCTCTCTCTCTCTCTCTCTCTCTCTCTCTCTCTCTCTTTCTTTCTTTCTCTTCCTCCCTCCATCCCTCCCTCTCCTTCTCTCCCTCCCAAAGCTTCCTTATCAGTAAAATGTTGAAGGCATCCAGCTTGCTATCTTCTGTGCAGGTCTTGGCACAGAAACCACAGATGATCTCTAAGGTACCTTCATGATCAAAAAGGAAGGTGGATGGCATCAGATGGTTTTCACCCTACAACATAAGGTGAAAAAAGAGCTTCTTTGACAGGTAGTCATCAAGACTTTTCTGAGATGCTTCCAAAGATGTCCTAGTGGTTAAACCTCCTCCTCCCTTGAAATGTCTACTCTTTGCTTTTAGTTTTGCAAAGCTGGCTGTCAGATACTGGGAAGCAGCCATCCCATCCTCTTGTCGATTCCAGAAGAAATGAAAGTCAGTTTCAAGTCTCCCTCAGAATTTAGGATCCACACTAACACTTACCATTTAATGATCAGTCATAGGGTGGTGGGGGGGGGAGGAGGTTGACCTGCTCTGACTCTTCAATTAAGATCTTTGCACTCAAATGATGTAAAAGAAAGTGAGTGTCTGTTCTCCATTTTACTGGAGGAAAAGAGAACTCCTTTATCTTTGACACAGAACCCCAGAGGTTGTGTAGGGGCTGATGCCTTGCACTGGTGCACCCCAAACTTACCACCATAAGTGATCAACCAGGAAAACCTGATATATGGGGGTGTGTGCCTGAAAATGTACTCAAGAAATGTAGCTTTTGCAACTTTTTTTGGCTCTTAAACTGATGTCAAGAAGAGCTGTGTTTTGTCACTGTCCTGTCTAAAGAAGCCCTGCAAATGATGCCTCGTGAATTCTATGCCGAAGAAGACAGCAATGGATGAAACTGTGCAATGACAATTAGAGCTTCCTGGAAGCAACTGGAAATTAAAAGCAGTTTCATTATATCTGCGTTGACCTGCCTGATACCCTTCGTAGAGGGGCTCCTGCTGAAATCGTAAGGAAGGAAGAGTGCTTTAATTACACTGATGACTCCACCCAGAAGAAGGTCTCCTGGCTTGTGATAATTAAATGGATTGGCTTCATTCCTCTTCAGATTCAGAGGGCATTTCAAAGTGAGCTTCCCATCAGCTGCATGAGGAAGCAGAAGGAGGAGAAGCAGGAGAACCATTTGTTTTCCTTAGTCAATTTGCTGCCTTGCAGGATTTTTTCTTCCTTTTTCAAACCATGGCAGAAGCAGAAGCCAACACCTTTTCAAGGGTTGAAGAGTTTCCCCAGTTTTCCTAGGTCAGATGGGCCCCTGTGAATCATCATGTCTGAAGGGGAGGAGGGCAATTCATTGCAGCACAGCTTGCTTGTTCTCCAGCACTTCTCTCTGGTTTTCACTGGAAGAAGAAGTCTTGAGGCATTCAGCATTTCTCATCTAGCCTTCACTTCTTACTTTTCTTACTTTTCTTTTTTTTTTTTTAGGCTGAGGTTTAAATCCATAAATCTCTTTGGGGACTACCCCTTGGGGTCTGAGACAAATCACTATGATTTGGATAATGTGAAGGAGAAGAAGCATCACTGTAAACTCTGTGGGACTCCAGGGGAATTGGGAAGTCTCAGA
Source organism: Protobothrops mucrosquamatus (assembly GCF_001527695.2). Classification (NCBI taxonomy): domain Eukaryota; kingdom Metazoa; phylum Chordata; class Lepidosauria; order Squamata; family Viperidae; genus Protobothrops; species Protobothrops mucrosquamatus. The sequence continues at coordinate 844,590 of NW_015386605.1, read as the reverse complement.
CATGACTTCAGACATTAAGATGGGATGGTGACTGAGTTGAAAGAGTTTGGCCAATCTCTTAGAATCACAGTATGGATGAGTTGGAAGGGATCCTGTAGGTCATCTAGTCTGACCTTCTGCCCTCTTCTTGAGGTCCACCAGCTGGCATTGCTCAATTGCTTTATTCCACGGTACGCCAAACCAGGCAGAGACTAAGGGAGACTATGGGACACAGTTCCTTCAGTTGACCAGCCTTTATGCAAGGGAGGGTTTTATAGGTGATATTACGCACGTTAGATTGCAACCAGAAGCCAAAGACAACAAGTGCAGCTCATAAAGCAGACGTGTACATAGCACACCAGGCAATGTCCATAACTCCCAATACCACTGGATTCTGGATCACCTTTAGCTTCTGAGACATATTCAAGAGCAGCCCCATGTAGAACACATTGCATTAGGCTTCCAAGTGCATGGTTAATTTTATTCCCAGAAGAAACAATTTTCCACATTTAAAAGAGGATTTAAACCTGAGTTTCCCCAGTTATTTGTTGACTAAACCTCCCAGGTCCTTCCTTAGAATCCACCTTCTTAAGTTCAAGGTATTCTACTGACTTCTTTCAGCTTCTCTTCTACAAATGCCTTGAAATCCATTTTTCTGTCTATAACTCTGCATGAGGGTGCACTTCCCCAGTCATTGGTGTTGTGCAATCAGTGAAGGACTCATAGACTCTCATCTCCTGCTCAAAAAGAAAGTGGCACTTATGGCCAGGAGGCCAGTTGTGCCCATTCCTGAACTGGAAGACTTTGCTAAATTGACCTAATACCTGGGTCACTTCCCAGATGGATTACTATAACAGTCTACAAAGGGCTGCCCTTGAAAAGCACTCAGAAGCTGTAACTTGTCCAGAATATAACAGCCCAGGAAGATTTTGGCATTTGTTATTATGTGCATGTAACACCACTGCTCTGTAAACTTTGTGGGCTCCCAGTGGTCTTCACCCATAGTGCCTTCATGGCAAAAGATCAAACTACTTCAGGACTACCTTTCTTCTATTTTTTAAAAAAATTCTGCACCATATCAGAAATCATACTCCGGCCCTTTGATTAAACAATACAAATTTTTTGCCCTGGAGTTGTGTCTTTTTCGTGGTAGAACTAAATGGGGCATAGTATCCTCGCCGCAGTGTGACTGTGGGGTCCCAAGTCAAACTGTAGATAAAATTGTGACTGGCTGTAAGCTGCGTTCATATACCAGTCTAGTATCTGATTTTTTTAAAAATATAAATAATACTGTCCTTCGAATGGTTAGATGGCCTAGACATTGGTATTTCAACATAGATCTTTTTAACATTTATATTTTATTGTGTTTTACTAATCTAAACCCCACATCTCTCTCTCTCTCTCTCTCTCTCTCTCTCTCTCTCTCTCTCTCTCTCTCTCTCTCTCTCTCTCTCTCTCTCTCTCTCTCTCTCTCTCTCTCTCTCTCTCTCCAATAAGAAAAGACAGATTAGATGTTGTTCTACCTGGCATTTAAAACCAACAGTGAAACCCAGAGCTGCCAGGGATCTGGTAGCCAGTCAAATACAGCAGAAGCCAATGGACATATAATGGAATGATTTTAGAATACTGGATCTGATATACCCAGGAATGGGCAAAATTTTGCCTATGACCATCATGATGATCCTGCCTATCACCTATGACTCCCCCACCCCTCATTTCTCCCTTCTTATTTCCTGTAACTTCCCCACCCCTCAGTTCTTCCTTCTAGGCCAAGGTATACATATTAATATAATGACCTCAACAAATAATCCAGATAAACAAGGAAAATAGGGACTCCAAACTGAATCTTTCAAGCATTTGGCAGTTTTGGGGGAAAGAGACACAGCCTCAGAGATGGGAAGGCCAATAGAGCAACAAGCTACTGAGTGTATCAATGCAACCAGAAGAGCTATTGAGTCCTCCCAAACCAGTTTGTTGATTTCTGCTGCAAGAAAGCAGGTCACACCATTGACCCAGTGGTAGGATTCAGCTGGTTCGCACCAGTTCAGTAGAACTGGTAGCTAATTTTTTATTGCCCAGGCCCAGAATGGACTTCCAGAAGCAGCATCCACACAAAGAACCGGTTGTTCACATATTTGAATCCCACCACTGCATTGACCTGCTGTTGACATCACCATCAACTCTTTTGCAGACCTCACCGTTTATTCACTTGTTGTGTCCTGAGCCTGCAAGAGGCAGGCTCGGGACGTTGCAAGAGTCCCAGGCATTTGCAGAAGCTGCCCGGTACCAGACTGAGCGGCGCCAGCCTTGTGCGCATGCGCAAGGCGGGAAAAGCCCGCCTCATGATTGGTTGAACTTGCCCGGGGATCAGAGGGTATAAATAGAGGCCTGCGTGCCTCTACTCAGGTTGTTCGTAGAGTGGAGCAAACAATAAAGACTTGTTGGAGATGATTCGTCTCAAGCGCCATTATTCTCCGGACTTAACACTGGCGACGAAGGTGGGATCCAGTCTCTACAGCTAAGAAAAGCTAGAAGACTCACCCAAAGATGTCCGGAAGAGAAACGGTGTGAAAGTCAGCGTTATCCTGCCAGTACGAAATCGCTGGAGGGTGCATGCGGCTGGAGAAGAAGAAAACTTGATCATCGATCATGGCTAAAGTTGGGCGTTTAGCGGAATTCGACGTCTCTCACCCCGAGAGGTGGGAATCTTACGTGGCAAGAGTCGAGACGTATTTTCGCATAAACCAGATTCGAGAGGAAGGCTTAAAGGCTGCCACATTGTTGTGCGTTTGTGGGCCCCAGACTTGCTGGAAACGGTATCATACTCCAACCTCAAGAAAACCTTAAAGGAACACTTCCAACCCAAGCAATCAGTCATGGCTTGGAGGCACACATTTCAACAGAGAGATCAGTGAGTTGGAGAATCAGCAAAAGACTACGTTGCGGCCTTGAGAAGAGCAGCTAAACCGTGCGACTTCAAGGACTTAGAAGAAAGACTTCGCGATCGTTTTGTGTGCGACTGAGAAACACAGAATTGAAGCAGAGACTGTTCGCCAGGGAAGATGTTTCCTTCCAAGATGCTCTGCGAGAGGTTTCGGCTGAAGAAGCTGCCAGCGGGGCGGTCAAGAACATGCGGCCTAAGCGAAACGTTCCTGAGACCGCCACTATTCACAAGGAAGATGTGCACGAGGATTCGGACGAAGATCCTGAAGAAGAGGTGGACAAGCTTTACCAAGCAGCTGGGAGAAGGTCCAAGGATCGTCAGGACAAGGGCCCAGCTGAGCTTCGTTGCCTTGGATGCGGTGGACGCCACAAGCGAGCGGAATGTCGGTTCCGTTCCGCCATTTGCCGAGCGTGCGGGAAGAAGGGCCACATCGCTGCGGTC
>NW_015386605.1:834758-838757 GCF_001527695.2 Protobothrops mucrosquamatus | reverse complement strand
GAGTCCCACCGGTGGCAGACTAATTATCCACCCCTAACAAGCAATACTCCAGACACGGAGAATACCTGGGAGCATACTCACAACTCACAACATGCAAGAGAGCAGGCAATACAAAAGGGAAACACACCCCTTACTGAAAGGGCTCAAAGAAGGATGTCCTCACGCATCAGGGCTAACAGGGAGGCATCCCTAGTCCCTAACACTACAGAAACGAGCCAGGAATTCCGCACTCCTTCAGGAAACACGGAAATGAATTCACAGGGGTTAGACAACTCCATTGAGGGTAGATCAACCAGGTTTAGTGACCAACAGGGCTCTGACTGCTCAAATATGGGAGACGGGATGGAAAGTCAAGCTGAGGTCAATGGACATTCACAGGGCACTTCACCAAGTGCAAGTAGCAACGGGGATAACAATACAAACTCTCCAGGTCTGAGAAGGTCGCTCAGGGTAAGAGGCCCTCCCAAATACCTAGCCGATTATGTAAGGTGAGCAGGTACATAGAAATAGCTGACCTAAAGGTTCTGGCTGGTTGTCTTAATGAAACAAGGTGGGGGTCACTGGATCTGGTTCAAAGGAACAGTCCCACACCTTATATATTGTGTAACATTAACTCATCATTAATTAATTATATTACCATCTATAGGATGGCGTCCATGTGGGTGCAATCTTATTTCATCCAGGGGGAAGGGGTGTTGTGTCCTGAGCCTGCAAGAGGCAGGCTCGGGACGTTGCAAGAGTCCCGGGCATTTGCAGAAGCTGCCCGGGACCAGACTGAGCGGCGCCAGCCTTGTGCACACGCGCAAGGCGGGAAAAGCCCGCCACATGATTGGTTGAACTTGCCCGGGGATCAGAGGGTATAAATAGAGGCCTGCGTGCCTCTGCTCGGGTTGTTTGTAGAGTGGAGCAAACAATAAAGACTTGTTGGAGATGATTCGTCTCAAGCGCCATTATTCTCCGGACTTAACATCACTTATTTAAGAAATTTCAAAGCGCAAAGGATCTTATTATCTTACATGAATACAGAAGAACAATGCAGAGAGTGTCAACAGTATATAAAAACTTCCACCTGCTGTATAATTGTCTCCCTCTTTAACACATTTTTTCATTTCCCTATCTCATCCAAAAACTGATATTTCTATACACAAATGGGAAATGAAATTTCACTTCAGGCACAAGCTATTTTAAAATTGGCTCCAATTTAGAATTAATATATAGATATCTAATAAAAAGGAAAATCCTAAACAGACCCTATTCTTAACATTAGGCAGGGTCAAGGGTGCAGATTGTTTCCCTGATGTTAGAAGACAGGCAGCGCTAAGATGTGTCATCAACCTAGAATGCAATGAAAGTCTATAGCTCTGGGTGACCTTCCCAGCAGTCTCTGGAGACAAGAGACCACACTGAAGGATAGCAAAAATGAATTCCCTGGGTGTTGCTGCAATATTTTCCTCCAGCCTCACATTCTGGACATGTCCCAATAGGAAAGACCACAACCACTACATAAAAGTGCCCCCATGCGGTATGGCTGTGACTTTTCACTAATATGCTTTTTTCCAGCCAGTCTTCTGCACATGGACTCCAGAAGTAGTTCTGGAATCCCAGAGGAGAACTTGCTTCTCACTGTGATTATCCCCATCATTGTCTTTAGACCTCTTTGGCTATTTCTCCAGTGACTGCCATCCTTGTAAATACCAGACTGAACCAACATGAAAGGAGTTTTGCATCAGAAAAAGATATATGCCTCTACTTATGCTGAATGTTTTGCACAAGGACAAGCAGGGGCTTTGCTGTTGAATATAGCTTTCCTTGCCAGGTGATCCTGGTTTGTCTCCATCTTAATCAGGAAAACCACTGGCATTTCTATTTTGAGTGCTTTGAATTCGTCTAACTCTTTTTGTTATTGTTGTTTTTAAATACATTTATTGATTTTTTTAACATTTTTAACACCTTAATATTTGGAAAACAGCATGTTGTCTGGGTTTATATTTAAAAACAATCAATAACAATTAGTTTCTATAATTCTATAGTCCACATAGTAGCTTTGCTTGATTTTCTCTTCTTTCAATAATATTCTTTTTTGCCAACCTTGAATTAATACAGTTCTTATTATTTTGATAAATAACAATTAAACATAGACATTCTTTTAATATTTCTGCAAATAATAACCACATCAATATAAAGCTTCTTTTCTAACTGATCATCTTGATTACCTCATCATCAATTCTGTTTATAAAATTATTATTTAAATTTGTTTTCCCCACAATGTTTAAAACATTCTTACCAGTTGAGATTTTCTCAAAATTAATTAAACTTAAGTATTTAAATCTTTTTCTTCATACAGGCCATCCCAACACTTTTACATTTCTCATATATTAAAAAAAAACAGAAAAAGAAGAAGAAAAGGAAATAAGGAGATGGTATACTACTTAAAATACATGTCTCTCTTAGACTAATGTACATTTATATCCAGAATTTTTCTCTTCTTTTTAACCATATTCAAACATATGTTTAATCTTTAAATGTTCCATTTAATAAATCAAATTACCTAATCTTTTAGATCTATTCAAAATATTTTTATCCATTGAAGTTTTCTTAAGGTCAATTACACTTAAGTATCTAAAATATTTCCTTTATATAAACCATCCCAACATTTTTATATTTCTCATGTCAAAAAACAAAAGAAAAAAGAAAAAAGAAAGAAAAAATACTATGTTATTTGAGGGGCTCATCCCTCTTAAACTAAAATTCATTTATATCCAAAATCTTTCTATTTCTTTAACCATATTCAAACAAATGTTTAATTTTTAAATATCCTCTCTGATAAATCCCATCATCTAATTTTTTAATTCTCACTTTAGCCTCTTTTTTTTTTTGCCAAACATCTTTCCCGATCAATATGCTCCACTGAATCAAATAATCTTCTCATAGTCATGTAGATGTTATTGTAGGTACAAAAGGCAAATCAAGTAAGATGTTTTTATGGGAAGGTATCGCCCCTTCATATTCATTGAAAAACTTTTCCTTTCTTTCTCTCTTAATTTCTCTTATCATTTTTTTGTCTCTCAAGTTCTTGTAGTTCTCCTGAGAGCTCTGTACTCCATTTTGTCGAATCTTTTTTCTTATCTTCAGACTTATTTTGTGATCTTAGAGTATAAATTATCTTTTCTATGTCCAAAATTTCCTGCAAGTTTTTTTCCCCATTGGGTTAAGTCATACTTCCTTCTTTTGTTAGGTTCCATATTTAAATCTCTTTCCTCTGGTTTATGTTCAGTTGTCTGTTTTATCTGCTCTATTTTTTATTTTCTGAGAGGTTTTTTTGTTGTAAAGTTAAATTGGAGATGTATTCATTTATATTTTCAAAGTTATTTTTAATTTCCTCGTGGTTTGAGATCATTGTTGTTTGAATTAGTTGCAACATAGCATACATCTCCTCCTGGAAAGTGTTTATTTTTTCTTGGTATATTCTTTCTGCAGATCTCTGATTTTCCATGATAGCCAAAAATCAGGGTTTTCTCTGTAAACAGCTTTAGAATCACAACTGAATAGGTATTTATAATCCAGAAAGGTCATTTTCCCCCCTAAAGTTTATAATTCTCGCTTTGTAGGTAGCCCAAAATGTTTTCTTTTTTTGTCACAGCTGTTCTCTCTTATTAAGACATTGAAAATCACAGAGACAAGTTATCTTTTCTTGGGCTTTGCCAATTCCTATATTGGAGCAACTACTATTGTATATTTTCATCCACCATTAGATGTTAGCACCAGTTCATTTTTCATTTTTCAAGATAAACAATTGCTTTCTTCTGTTTTCATGATTTAAAAAGAAAATCTTAACAAATTCCACCAATTTCAAACTTATCCAGATTTAGGTCTTATATTCATTTCATTTCAATATATTTCTGTCCCCCATACAAATTTTAATTTGCCACTTCCATCTGTAAGAGGATGGGGAAAAGTCCCCCTCCTTCTCACTTTTGGAGGTTTTTTGCTACTTGGATT
>NW_015386605.1:813468-834583 GCF_001527695.2 Protobothrops mucrosquamatus | reverse complement strand
CTTCTGTTTTCATGATTTAAAAAGAAAATCTTAACAAATTCCACCAATTTCAAACTTATCCAGATTTAGGTCTTATATTCATTTCATTTCAATATATTTCTGTCCCCCATACAAATTTTAATTTGCCACTTCCATCTGTAAGAGGATGGGGAAAAGTCCCCCTCCTTCTCACTTTTGGAGGTTTTTTGCTACTTGGATTCCCCCCCCCCCCAGGAAATCAATTATCAACTAGAAGAGAAAAAAAATCAAAATTCTTACCCAGTTCCAAGCACATTGTTTACAGTCAGCTTAAAATAGTGCTTTTGGGCTTCAGTTACTTTTAGCTTTGGCTAGACTGGTGAGTTAAGTTAGCCTTTTTCCTGCTGGTTTCTGGAGGGCTTTCTCCGAATGAATGGATCAACCACCATCTTTCCACAGCCAGCAGGGCTTCCCTCCTTCTTTGTCACCTCTCTGGGGTGACTTTAGGCCCATTTAGGGTCCCCAAACAGAAAAGAATCGGCCATAGGGTGCAGAGCCCCGCAATCCATCAGCTACTTGTACTACTGTGCAGAACTGGAAGCCTCTTTTAACTCTTTTTGTTGTTCTTGTTTAGAGACAGAAAGGAGATTGATTCGCCATATGAATTATGGTCCTCCTGTTTCTAATGCTATTTGTGTTCCAGCCAGTCTCTGGGAAGCTTAGAATAAAGTGCCATCTGAGTTTGGAGCACCAGGATGGAAAAAATCCACAGAGCTATTACAAGCCAGGAGACCATCTTATTAGTATAGTCACCACTGCAGCAAAGACATCAAATATAAGGTTGTCTATTTCTCCTTATAGTCAGAAACAATTGTATGTCATTCAGTGTGATGGAGTTGCATTTTCCTCCATTCTAACCTTCATTCTTTTCTTATTTCACTTATTCCTGTACTGCAGGACTTATCTAATTTCTTGAATTGTTTTGATTTCTATGGATACTCTCTTTTGTCTTATTTTGTAGAAGAGACTCAAATCCAAAGATGGGGGAGGAAAAAAAATCAAAAAGAACTCCAGATTATTTCCTTCCCCTTCCAATCTTAAATTCATCACTTGAATACTGAGTTTTGTTTACAGTAGTTATTAAAATGGTTGCTGTATATTAATATTGGTGATAACATTAATATTGTTTTACTGTAGGCTTTCTATTGGTCAGCATAGAATCATATGGTTCATTTTCAGCATTTAAGTGGTCAACCAGAAACTCCAGCTTCTCCACAATCTCACTCTTGACTACAATATACAGGACATATGAGTGAACCTGGCACTTCAGATGCCTTGCTGGACATGCTCTCTACTGGAGAAGGCAATGTTCCTAACTACAACTGTGGAGGGAAGGACAATCTTTTGTCTCTTCTTGATGGAGCTAAGAGGGACATCTCCATCCAGCTGTTAACATTAGTAGGCATCTTTAAAGACCCACATGTTTGTCTATGTGTTTCTCTATCTAGTGAAGTGAGTGGAGGATGGGAGGTGAGCAAAACACTTAACCATACTGTATCTTCTCTCTTGCATCGAAGAGCTGTTTTTCACCATGGTCATTGCATTTGTCAATTATAGCTATGGAATCTGACAGACTCCCCAAATTGTATCTTTTAGAACAGGGAAAATGTCAATTAAAGAGCCCTTGAATTGTACAACTGAAAAATTATATTAAAAGCTGTGGCCTCCCTATCTCTTATACTGCTGGAGAACCAGCTAAAAAGATTGTTGCACGAAGGATATCCAGGATATCAAAGCAGAGAAAGATATTGACATTGTAAGGTTGGCAGACTGAAGTGGATGAGTCACTACAAATGTGCCTTCCAAATTACCAAGTATTTGTAGGGTCCTTGATGCTCCCTCTGAACTTGGTTGTTTTTATGCAGACATTTCATTATCCAAACTAGGTAATGTCATCAGTCTAGTAAGGAGTGGGGTTTGCGCTCTCAGTTTGTATTCTAGTGGCTTGCCCTGTCAGTGTGAGTGTGAGTGGTCTTGAAGATTCCACTGCCCCAATGGCAGTTGGTTGGACTATTTACTGTTATTTCAACCCTGAGCTAGTGAAGGAATCTGGGGCATGGTCTGATGGTATGATCTGGGATGAGGCTGAGCTGGTGATTCTTGAGGAAATGGACCAGATTCTCTGTGTTGTCAGTTCAATCCCATTATTTGGATTTGGATCTCTCTGGGGTCCTAAACACGGCCACAACAGGGACTTGCAGATAAGTTCATGCTATAGTATTATCCTCTACAATGGAGGAGGTGGTGCCTTCTGCCTTAAACAGAATATCAAATAGATCAATGCCCTCAAATACTCAATAACTAAATATAGGACAAGAAACAATAGATAGCTTATTAAAGTTAGATCCAACCTAGAACTAAGGAGAAAAGTGAGAATAACTAATCAATAGAATAGCTCTTGGAATTCTGGTTGTTCCATCACTAGATATTTTCAAGAACAGACTGGACAATCATTTGTACAGAATGGCATAAGTTATCCTGCCTTGAACAGGGGGTTAGAGTAGATGACCTCCAAGGTTCCTTCCAGCCCTATGATGCTATGTTCTAACATTGGACTCAATGGCTTTCAATAACTATCAACTAGTCTCCTATCTTCCATTGGGAGCAAGGGTTTTGAAAAAAGTATTCAGTCTGCAGGTAATGAGAACAGTGGATAAAATGCATTATCGATCCTTATTTTAATCAGGTTTCAGGCTGGGATTCAGTATTGAGACACTTTTGGTTGTGCCTGTCAGTCACCTGAGGCAGAGCTGGGGCAGAGGTGGTAGGTCTATTCTTTGTGCCTTGATCTCTCACTATCTAATACAGGCATGTCCAAAGTCCGGCCCGCGGGCCATTTGCGGCCCACGGCCCGGTTTAATCCGGCCCTCGAACAGCCCTCCCTGCGCTATGTAAATGCGGCCCTCCCACGGCCCTCCGGCAAGTCCCATGAGAGAGAGAGAGAGAGACAGAGACAGAGACAGAGGCACTTGCACTTGCACTTCTGTCTCTCTCTCTCTCTCATGGGACTTGCCCCCTTGCAGGGCTCCTCATTGGCCCTGCGCCCGGGTGTCCCGCCCCCTGGGAGAAGGGCGGCCAGGAAGTCCCTTTCCCAGGCTGGCCCCGTCCCAGGCGCACGTGGCTGGGGAGCCATGCGGGGAAGCCCCGGGATCCCCGCTGGGAGCAACCCCCCGGAGCCTTTGCTGAGTGGGCCAGCCCTCCCATAAGCCGCAGCCCCGAGAGAGCATCCCCTGCGATGTCCAGCTGGTGCAACCGTTGGCCAAGCAGCAGCAGAGCCGGAGATGGAAGGTCAGTGGCAGGGGGGGAGGGAGGGAGCTCTGAGTCCGCAGAGCACTGCCGCGAAGTGGCTGCGGGGCAGGTGATTCGCCCCCCCGGCTTACTTGTTCCAGTCTCGGCTGGGGCATCGCTTCCTGGGCCGCTCCCTGGGCAGCCGAACCAGCCACATGTCTCCCCGTGCTGGGCGGCAGTCATGGCTGGTGCAGCGGCCAGCGGGAGCATCGCTCCCTGGGAAGCCGAACCGGCCACATGTCTCCCCAGCCCGGGCCAGACGGCAGTCAGGCATGAAGCTCGCCTGGCTGCCGCAGGGCTCTCCGCCGCCCGGCCCCACCTCGGCCCCTTCGGTGGCACCTTCCTCGGGCACTTTCAGGGAGCCGCCGCTGCTGCCCTTGTTGCTGCAGGAGAAGCGGCGGGGGCGGCGGCCAGGCCAGGGGCGGCGATGGGGACCCCGACGATGCTGCAGTGGCTGCCACTGGAGCTGCTGCCTCCCGTCCTGTTCCCCCTCCCTGCCCCTCCCTGCTTGTTCGGCTGAAGAAGCGATGGGGGGGGTGGCCGGGAGCTTCTACCTTCCGTCCTGCTCTCCCCGCCCGTTCGGCGCCATCTGCCTTTCATTCTCTCTCTCTCTCTCTCCTAACCTGGAGGGAGAGGGAGAGAGAGAAAGAGGAAAGAAAGAGAAGAGAAAGAGAGGAGAGAGGGAAAGAGAAAAAGTGGAAAGAGAAAGAGGAAAGAGAAAGGGGAAAGAGAGAGAGNAGGGGCCAACCTCATGTCCAGCAGCAGGATATTCCATAGGTCACTGGCCACAGCAGAAAAGGCTCTTCTCCTGGACCCCACCAGCTGTAGTTCTTTGGCATTCAGGATCTGAAGTAGGCCTCTTCCACTAAAGCAAGAAGAATGAGCCAGTCCCATTGGGTGAGATGGCTTCTAAGATACTCTGAATTCATTCCATAAAGGGTAACACCAAAACTTGAATTCGATGGCCAGGTCGCGATATTTCATAATTTTTTCCAGTTCTTTTTCTTCCACTTTTTCTTCCACTCTGGCATCTCCTGGTACAGCGATATCAATCAGCTGTACGCTTCGGTTCTCTACAACTGCGATATCTGGCATGTTGTGTTCCAAATGGCGACCTGCCTATATTTGAAAGTCCCACAAGATCTTCACCCTCTCATTCTCAACAACTTTTTCCACTCTATCTTCCCACGACTTTTCAGACACAGGCAAGTTGTATTTTTTACACAATGCCCAGTGGATTAATTTAGCAACTCAGTCATGTCTAGCTTTATAGTCAGTTTGCGTGATTTTGCTGCACTCACAGATTAGATGTGAAACAGTTTCAACTTTGTCATTGCAAAGTCGGCAATTTGGATTGTCAGTAGATTTTTGTATCTTTGCTTTCATGGCATTAGTTTGTAGTGCTTGTTCTTAAACAGCCAGTATTAAGCCTTCTATTTCTTTCTTGATGGTTCCCATCTTAAGCCATGCCCATGTCAAGTTGTTATCACATTTTCCTTCAAAGTTTTTCAAATGCTGTCCAAATAGATGTTTTTCATCTATTTAATCTGTCATCCAGCCATTTTTCCTTATATTCTGCCTTTGTTTCTGTTATTTTTATAGTGCTCTCTGTTTTCACAGCCTGCAGCAGTTTTTCTGTACTTTTTCTGTACTACTACTATTATTATTATTATTATTATTATTATTATTATTATTATTATTATTATTATTATTATTATTGTTGTTGTTGTTGTTGTTGTTGTTGTTGTTGTTGTTGTTGTTGTTGTTGTTATTTATCAGAATTCTGGTCAATAAAACCACAAGGTAGTATGGGCACATTTTCAACCAAGAGACAAGCAATTTTGAAATCATCTGCAATTTAAGATTGATATATGGAGGTCTAATAGAAAAGACAATCACAAACAGGCTCTACTCTTAACATGACACATGGTTCAAGGGTACTGACTGCTTCCTTGGGAATACAAGAGAGGCAGCACTCAATGTAAAGCTGACAACATAGAGTAGCTACAATGCACCATAGCTCTGGTGACCTTCTCCACTAGTCTCTGGAGACAAGATACAATGTTGAAGAACAGCAAAAGTCAGTTCCCTAGATTTTGAACTACATTCTTCCCTCAACACTCTCTGGACATGTCCTGACAGGAAGAACAATAGCCACTACAAAACAGTGCCTCTAGGGTGTATCTGTGATTTTTCATTAACATGTTTTTCTCCAGCTACCCCTCTGCACATGCAACATTGGTAGAAGTTCAAGATATCCAGGGGAGATGTTGCTTCTTACAGTAATTATACCATCCCTGCCTCTGAGACTTCTTCTGCTCTTTCTCCAGTGACTGCCTTTGATGTAAACATCGGACTAGAGCAACCTGGAAAGGATCTTGCATTAGAAAAGGATAAATGTCTCAGGTTGCACTCTGTGGCACAGGTTTTGGGACAGGCAGGTGCTATGTCTTTGAATGTACACTCTCTCTTTTCCAAGTGAAGCTCAGTTTGTCTCTGTTTGAATCAGGAAAACTACTGGCATTTCCATCTTATGTGGGTGCTTTGAATTATTCTAACTCTTCTTATTATTCCTTTTAGGAATGGGAAAGAATTGATTTAGCCCCATGAATTATGGACTTTCTGCTTCCACTTCTAATGCTATTGGTATTCTGGACGGTCCCTGGGAAGGTTAGAATGAAGTGCCCGCTGAATTTGGAGAATCAGGATGGAAAAAAACCATGGAGCTATTACAAGCCAGGAGACTATCTTATTAGTATGATCATCAGTGCAACAAGAATATTGCATATAAAGCTGCCTTTCAACATGGCTCCGTCTCGTCAGTCTCACTCGTAAGTCATTCAGAGAGATGGAGTTCCTTTCCCTCCTTTTGCTGTTCTAGCACTTCTTTTTTTCACTTACATCTATTTTGCAGGAGTATTTCTAATTTCTTGTATCATTTTGATTTCCATGGCTTCTCTTTTTTGTCTTATTTTGTGGAAGAGATGCAAATCCAAACATGGGCAGAAAAGAAAAACCTGAAAGAGATCCACATTATTTTCCTCTCCTCATCCAATCACTCAAAAACCTGACTTTTGTTTAGTTATTGAAATGGTTGTAGTTTCCCCCTGCCCTTGTCATTTCATTATTTTTATAACATTGATATTCATTGTCTGATTCTTGTAGGAATGACTTGTTTTTAGAATGACTTTCTGGATCACATCCTCTTTCTTTTATGATGGTTTGACTTTAATGATTGAATGGTATATTTATGATTCTTAAACATGGTGGGGGAATATCTCTACCCAAGCTTCCCACCACTCATGAAAATTCAATGGTACAGGGTGACTATCATTTGCTTCTGGTTTTTGGATCAGTATTGGTTTAAGACTTAATAGTCTCTAGAGACAAGTAGGAATGAATTCAAGAAAGGAATTTGTTGTTGATTCTGATGGTGATTCTGATGATGATAAAATGAACATTATTTTACAGTAGTTCATCTTTTGATCCATCAAGAATCATTATCTTCATTTTCGCCATTCAAGAGGTCAACAGGAAATCTCAGCTCCTGCACAATCTCACACTTGGTTACAACATCCATGATGACTATTTCAGCCCCCTTGGCACGTCAGATGCCTTGCTGAACATGCTCTCTACTGGAGAAGCCAATGTTCCCAACTACAGCTGTGGAAGGAAGGACAACATTTTGGCTCTTCTTGATGGAGCTGACAGTGATGTCTCCATCCAGATGTCAACATTAGTGCAACCCTACAAAGTCCCACAGGTTGGTTTGTGTATTTATCTGTTAAAGTGAATGCAGTGGTGGTGTGTGACAGATCTAACCATATCTTCTCTATAGTATTCAAGAGCTACTTTTCACTATGGTTACTATAGGTGCCATGGCTAATGATTGGAATCCACAGGGGGAAGTTGTCAAGGATCAAAACACCTTTATCCCCTCATAACACCACCCTCGTTGCTTAAGAGGCTTCTGCTGCACAGTTGTGAAGATGAAGAGAGGCTCTGTTTCCAGTCAAAAGATCTTCCATAGAAAAGGAAGATACAGCAGTGATGGGGAGCTCATATTTTGCACATTATCTTAGACAAAATAATGATATTATTAATGGAAAACAAATGTTAGATTCATAAAAAAAATATCCTAATGGATTATCTTAACTATAGATGATAAAACATATACAGTATCACATGGATTCATAGTGACCACTTACATTAAGTAACCACATTTTAAAAATTATAAGCATATTAACTATTTTAACCCTAATATATTCCTGATCAATTTGATCATAAAAATCTTGAAGATCAATACAGCCTCTGGGAAGGGCTTCCTATTGGTTGAACTATTCAAAAAATATCTCAGCCTGTTGGGCTTTTATTGGCAAGTTCATTTACACATATAAATAATAGTTGTCTTATCCAGTTGGGTAGAAGATGACAAAAATAGTTGCAAAAGGGAATAAAATTATTAGCTACTACTAGCCCATTAAGCTAATAAATATTGTGGATAAAATATATGCTAGGTTCTTCTTGATGAGAGGTGAGAACTGAATAAATGTTGTGTATCATCTGAATATATGATGCATATCATTACTGGAGAAGACTCCTGTGAGTCCCTTGGACTGCAAGGCGTTCAAACTGGTCAGTCCTAGAAGAGATCAACCCTGACTGCTCTTTAGAAGGCCAGATCCTGAAGTTGAAACTCAAATACTTTGGCCACCTAATGAGAAGGATGGACTCACTGGAGAAGGGCCTAATGCTGGGAAAGATTTAGGGCAATATAAAAAGGGGACAACAGAGAATGAGGTGACTGGATGGAGTCACTGAAGCAGTAGGCATGAGCTTAAATGGACTCCAGAAGATGGTAGAGGACAGGAAGTCCTGGAGGAACGTTGTCCATGGAGTCACGATGGGTCGGACATGACTTTGCAATTAACAACAACAACAACAATCATTGCAGAAGAACAAGCTGGTTTTAAATAGAGTCAATCCACTTTTGGCAGTTGCTTTTTCTTGAAACATCTAATTACAAAATATATTAATCAGGTGAAATAATGGTTTGCTGCCTTTGTAGATCTCAGTGCAGTTTTGACACAGTAAACAGAGAAATATTATGGAGGAAATTGATTCCCTTAAAATGGATCCAAGAATATTGACCCTGATCAAAGCCAGTTTACTTGTTTGGGAGTGCAGACTGGCATCAGTGGAGCTGTGGAAAGAAGGACTGATACTTATCAAGGGGTAAAAGAAGGATGCATACTTCAAACATTGTTACTCAGTCTAGACATTAATAACTTACAAGCACTAATGAAGGATTCTCAAATACACAGGCCTAGGGACCTTAAATACATATAGTAACACCTTATTATACACTGACAATATATTAATGTCATAACTCACAACTTGTATAAGCTATTACATACTTATAATAATTCTGTGATTATTGATAAATCAAAGACAAAAGCCATGGTTTTTGGAAAATGACATTATAGCAGTATATGACTATTCAGAATCAGAACAGAGCTGGAAGGGACCTTAGAGGTCTTCTAGTCCAGCCCTCTGCCCCAACAGGAGACCTATACCATTTCAGACAAGTGACTGTTCAGTCTCTTCTTAAAAGCCTACAGTGATGGAGCACCCACAACTTCTAAAGGCAAGCTGTTCCACAGCTTAATTGTTCTCCCTGTTAGGAGGTTTCTCCTTAATTCCAGATTGCTTTTCTCCTTGATTACTTTCCATCCATTGTTTCTTGTCTTGCCCTCTGGTGCTTTAGAAAATAAGTTGACCTCCCTCTTTTTTGTGGCAGTCCCTCAAATACTGGAATACTGCTATCATGTCACCCCTAGTCCTTTTTTTCCCTAGACTGGCCATACCCATTTCCTGCAACCGTTCTTCATATGTTTTTGTCTCCAGGCCCTTAAAAATCTTAGTTGCTCTTTTTTGCACTTTTTCCAAAGTTTCAACATCTTTTTTGTAATGTGGTGACCAAAACTGGATGCAGTATTCCAGGTGTGGCCTTACTAAGGCTTTATAAAGCAGTTCTAATACTTCGCATGATTTTGATTCTATGCCTCTGTTTATACAACCAAGAATTGTATTAGCTTTTTTGACTGCTACTGCATTCTGCTGGCTCATGTTTAAGTGATCATCCACTAGGACTCCAACGTTCCTCTCACACTTACTGTTTTTGAGCCAGGTTTCACCTAATCTGAATTTGTACCTTTGGTTTTTCCCTGCCTAGGTATTCTTCAACTTTATTTTTATTATTTTATTATAAGTTTATTTTTATATATGAATGTACTGCTTAAATTTAAAAAAATCATTTATCCAGCTTCTCTATCTCCGGTTATTAAAGCATTGTATAATTCCAAGATTTGGAAATTAAAATATATTGTTAGAAGAAATTTCCGATCTATTCTGGGGCCAGGTAAATGATCACGGGACACTTGCTTGAAGTGCAGGGAGAATTTGTTTGACAGCAAAATAAACCCACAATTAATCTCTCGAAGGTGTCCATGTTTTGAAGGCAGGTTTGGGGAATATTTAAAGAGGGGTCTAGGTTTTGTTGCTACTTATGGATGTGATCTAGCTCACAGGTTTGTACTAGGTCTGGGAGGAAATGCCATCTTCTCACCATGCTGGGTAAGGTGATCTTCATATCTTTTGTCTGTCTTTGGTATCAGCTGTGAGTTATGGGTCTGAGTCTTGAGAGTCTTTAGTATTCATAAAGGATTTTCCTGTTTTGAGAGGATTTCTTATGCTTTTGTTTGTGTTGCTGATATCAGCTTATTTCCTTGATATGCTTCATCAATCTAGAAAGAGTACAGAGAAGAGCAACAAAGATAGATGATTAGGGGACTGGAGGCTAAAGCATATAAGGAACGGCTGCTGGAATTGGGTATGTCTAGTTTAATGAAGAGAAGGACGAGGGGGAACATTATAGCAGTGTTCCAATATCTCAGGGGCTGCCACAAAGAAGAGGGAGTCAAGCTATTCTCCAAAGCACCTGAAGGCAGGACAAGAAGCAACAGATGGAAACTAATCAAGGAGAGAACCAACCTAGAACTAAAGAGAAACTTCCTGACAGTTAGAACAATTAACCAGTGGAACAACCTGCCTCCAGAAGTGGTGAATGCTCCAACACTGGAAGTTTTTAAGAAGAGACTGGACAGCCATTTGTCTGAAATGATATAGGGTTTCCTGCCTGAGCAGGGAGTTGGACTAGATGACCTCCAAGGTTCCTTCCAACTTTGTTGTTGTTGTTGTTGTTGTTGTTGTTGTTGTTATTATTATTATTATTATTATTATTATTATTATTATTATTATTATTATTATTATTATTATTTTCTGCCTAAGAGTGAAAATGGACCAAAATATTTAAGCAGTTTCTTTGTATTTCTGTTTGGAATTCACTGATGGGTTCAGGGGTGATTGAGATGGATGTGTTGCCTGGCTAGCAGAGGTATCATAGAGGTTTTTAATATTTCAACAGTATCACTGCTAGAATGAACCTGATCACAGCATCTGAGAAATATTGTGGAATTGGATAAAAGGACCTCAGTTTCTTCAGCAAGAGCTGAACTGAGAATTTATACCATTTGTTCTTTGTCTAAAATTAGGACATATAATTATTGGTATAAAATTAAAGCTATGAAAACTGATTAACTCCCCAAATTCTGTGTGGTGGAACAGACAAAATTTCAATTAAAGACCTCTTGGATTGTACAATTAAGAATTGATATTAGGTGGTGTGGTCTCCCTCTCTCTTGCATAACTGGAGTTCAAAAGATCATTCCACAAAGAATCCAGAATACCAAAGCAGAGAGACATACAGCTATCCTCATTATATTTGGCACATTGAAATGGATGAGTTGTTACAAACATATCTTCCAAATTGCCAAGAATTTAACTGTAGAAATGCTGAAATATTTTATGTCATTATTTATTTGAGCAAGATTTCAGTAGCTGAACATAATGGTTAAATATGAAAGACTTAACTAAGTCCCATTAAATGAATGTGGCTCCAGAGATAGAATAATAGAACAACAGAATAACAGATAACAAAGTTGGAAGGGACCTTGGAGGTCTTCTAATCCAACCCCCTGCTCAAGCAAAAGACCCTGTACTATTTCTGATAAGTGGATATCCAGTCTCTTCTTAAAAACCTCCAGTGATGGAGCACCCACAACTTCTCAAGGCAACCGATTCCACCCATTAATTGTTCTCCCTGTCAGGAAATTTCTCCTCAGCTCAAGGTTGCTTCCTTCCTTGATTAGTTTCCATCCATTGTTTCTTGTCCTGCCTTCTGGTGCTTTAAAAAATAGGTTAACTCCCTCTTCTTTGTGGCAGCTCTGCAAATAATAACATATAGGATATCTATTATTTGAACGTCAATTGTGTAAGGAAGAGACAGAGCAGTGTTTTGGAGTGCAGGTTTGACTTACAGGCATCCTTTAATTAAACAACATATTTCCTGTTTGGTCAGAATTCAAAAATTACCCATAATATAGTCTTTTATTTCAAGCAAATAATTCATTTGAATTGTGCATATGTGGGTCAGATTGTAATAAATTATATGTCTGGTACAGAAATATGATTTGCATTCCTTCCTCTTTTTTTACTTAATTTCAGTATTTTATTCTTTCTTTGTATGTGGTATTGTTAATATCTTCTGTTGTACATTCTGTATCTTGATATGACCTAATGACTATTTAACAATATTCTAATATATGCTCTAGAATCAAGATTTACTGTATTTATTCAAATTAATATTTTCAACTTGATCTCAGTCCAAATATAACCCAGGATTCTTCACTGTGTTTACAGATAAGTGGAAGAATGTCTTCAGCAGATCTCAGTGATAAAAGTAAATTTCCCTTTTTTTACCGGATGTTCACCAAATTAGGATTCCATTACCCAAGAATTGTCCAACTGCTCCTCCATTTCAGTTGGACCTTGGTTGGTCTGTTTGCTTCAGACACAGAGGGAGGAGAGCATTTCATGAGAATTTTGACTCCTATGCTTTTAAGGAATGGAATTTGTGTTGTTATATCACAACAATTCTCAATGACTGGACATACAGCACTCCTCAAGGACAGCATCTCTAAGTGGAGACAGGTCAATGTTTTTATTCACTTTATGGATTACATTTCCCTTTTGGACAATATAATTCCTGTCCTTTTAATACTTGAAGGTTTCTCAGGATCCATTGAAGGGAAAGTCTGGATTATCTCAGCCTTTGGGGACTTGAAGGTAGAAAGGAACAGACTTTTCAGATATGTCCATAGCGTTTCAACCTTTAAGTTCCAGGGGAAAAAAATGTTTAAAGAAGATTATGACTTTAAACCCGATCTCTTTGTGGAACACCAGTTTAAATATAAGACCTTTAACTGTTCTTTTTCAAAGCACACCTTTTCTGTGAAAGTCCGGAGAAGGTGCACCCAGAACAGGCCACTGGAGGGCCACAAGAAAAGTAACAGTATCCGGATCCAAAATATGCACCATATTTATGCTCTCATTAAGACTCTGGTCCATGCCTTGAATACTGCGTATTACTCCAGATCAATGAGGAGAAGAAAGGAGGGCACAGAGAGGTTGCAGCCATGGAAGGTATGGGATCACAACATATGCATTTTTTTAAAAAAATCCTGCATGTATGGGCTTGTGATTACTATTGTAGAATTTTGTATTCATAAATTTGAAACAGATGCTGACACCATCTATTCCAACCCCTCCTCTCTGCAGCCTTTCTGGCTGAGGATTGCTCAATCTTTGCATAAAGACCATCATTGAAGGGGAAACCTCTCTACTTTATTGGTTCAGCTCTAAAACTGCTCCTCTTTTTAGGATGTTTTTCCTCTCATTTAGCCAGAATTTCTTCTCTTGTAACTAAGTTCATTTTTCCATCTCTGAAACTCTAGAATAACAGTGTACATATAGAGTTTAAGCTTTTCTTTATTTGTTTTCAGTTATTAGGAGTGTGTTGTATCCTCCCTTCTCCAACCAAGAGATTGTGTTAGTTAGAAAAGGTGCTCCCAGAAGTCTGATTTTCTTGTTAAAAGAATTTTTCCTGGGTCCCTTTCTCCAAGCCCAGAGAACATGGGCAAATAAGACATGAGGCATGCTGCTGTGGAAAGAAGGTGATCCATTTATTTCCCAATAACAAAGGGATTTGTTCTTGGGGGCAACTATAGAGAAAATGGGTTATAGAGACCTTTTTTTATAGGGGCATCTGGTTCTTGGTTTGGGCTTGGGAGATGTGGCTTGTATATGTGCTAGTTCTAGTGTGTGTGTGTGTGTGTGTCCTTCCTGATGTCCGTTGGTTTGTCTTTTGTTGTGTAGATGGTGTTTGGGCAGCCTATTTGTAGGTGTGAGGAAGTGTGATTGAACAGGATCTTTTTCTGGTTAATTACTCTTGCCCAAGTACTTGGTTTTAGTATTTGGTTTTGCTATTGTCAGTTGAGAGCTTAGCATAAGTGCAGTTTAGCAATCTATTCCTACAAAGTATCTCCCATAGTTTCCTGTTTCAGTGGATCATGGATTTCTGTTAATGGTTAAGGGATAGCTGAGACAGTGACTGAAATAAAGTTAATTTGGAATAAAGAATCTCTTTTGATTATTAAAATAAAATACTTCCCACAGACCAAAATGGCTCTCCTCCTAGTTGTCTTTCCTCAAGGCAGTTCTATAGAATAGAATAGAATAGAATAGAATAGAATAGAATAGAATAGAATAGAATAGAATAGAATAGAATAGAATAGAAGGGACCTTGGAGGTCTTCTAGTCCAGCTCCCTGCTCAAGCAGGAGAACCTATACCATTTCAGATAAGTGACTGTCCAGTCTCTTCTTAAAAACCTCCAGTGATGGAGTGCCCACGATTTCTGAAGGCAAACTGTTGCACTGATCACTTCCTTGCCTTCCTTGTCATTCCCTAAAGATGAACCAGGTTTTGTGCAATGTCTTCTCCAAACATTGTGCCTTCAAGGGGAGCTGGTACTTGGTAGGGAATCTCCTCAAACCAGAATGTTCACTCCTAAGATTTTTATGGATGCATTTGACTTCTTTCTATCAGCATCACACTGCCTATTAACATATGGTTTACAATCAACTACACTTTTGAGATCATTTTGACAAATATTTTGACAAGTACCAATACAAGTTCATCATACTGAATGGGCATTTATTTTTTCTTCTATTAGTGGAGAACTTTGCACTTTTTTCTGTCTTAAATTTTATTTTTTTTATTTTTGAGTCCATTTTTTAAATATCAAGAAGTGTTTTGAATTGTGTATCTTTATAAATTTTATACATTGACACCCAATTTGATATCAGCTATAAATTGAATGCCATTTTATTCCTTTTTGTCCAATCATTAATGACATTGTCATTAAACGTATATGATTGCTACCAAATCATGCTTCTACTAATTTATTATAATCAATTACCAGAATTCATATATAATAATGTGAGAAAAAGTACAAATGCAATCTGAATGAAAGATCTACATCCTTTTGTTCTAATACTGGATCTCATAGTTTGTCAAGTCCTGGTTGTTAAAAATCAAATATGCACCTCTTTAAGATTTAAAAATTATTTTTTTAAAAAAAACAGATGAAAATAGCTTTGTCTAAGTCTAAGAGTTGATATAAACCCTGCAGTTTTTGTTTTGTTTTTAATAATTTTATTTGTTTTACTACATAATCTACACATAAAAATAATATACACTAACAATCAAGAAAATAAAGAGGAAGATGAAAAAAGAACAGAGGGAGAAGTGCAAAAAGATATAAAGGAAAAGAAAGCAAAATGAAAATATGTACAAAGGATGACTTCCGAACTCTGCTTCCAAGGATATAAAGAACTTTTACATTCAATTCTTAGCTTAACACTGTAAGGTAGCATCCATTTTCCTCAAAATAGAAAATTTCTTTTTTGAATTTAACAATCATCAAATCCATATGTCAAAATTTGATTTTTTTCCCCCGTCACCTATCAATATTCCACAAAGGTGGAATGAAGATGAATTTCTTCAGGTATTTTTCTCTAATAAGGGCTGCTAATTTAGCAATTGTTGCCAGTTCCATCATCTTTATTAACCATTCATCCATCTTGTGGATATAAGATCTTTCTAACTCTGAGTATATAAAAGTTATGCTACTGTTATCATATTTAAAAGTAAAATGATTTTTTTTCATTTTTGACCATTTTTTCATTTTTTTTATCCATAAACTCTAATAGAAAAGTTTCTCATGTGTTTTGTATATTAATTTTCAAGGTTTTTTATAAACCTTGGACAGCACAAGAAGTAATGGGTGACAGCTTGTTAAGGAGAGATCTGACCTAGAGGTAAGGAGAAATGTTCTGACAGTGAGAACAATTAATCATATCAAGAGTTGTTTCTATATATTTTATCAATTTCTTCTTGTAAATCATCTATTTACCAGTCAAGAAAATTTGCCAGGGTTTGGCTAATCTTTTTCCAAATGTTTCAATCTGGGTTCTCTGGCATAGCTCATCTAAGTCATAAACAATATTAATTTTGTTGAAGTTTCAAGGGCAACAAGCTGTCTAGATTTCTCTCAACCTTTTTGATCATAATTCTTGATTTATTCTACACAATTTCTAGTTAATCATTAGTTAATTTTATTTTAATACATTTGTTTCATCTCTTAAATAATTTCTTTTTGAAAACTGTCCATCCTCTCATTTATTTTTCAATCATTTTTTCAAAGAATGAAAAATTTGTATCCAGTTTATCATCTAAAAATTGGATCAGTTTAGATCCTAATTCATTTGACTTAGATTTAACTAAACTAGGAGTAAAGGACATCTCCTTGTAGTTTCTCTCCACTTAATTATCATACCATCAATTTCACTTAACTAGGGTTCCAATCATCACATCAGAAAGTATTTTGTTAATACTTTGCTGAAACTGAATTATACAACCAACATTTCCACAACCTCTTAAGGTTGTTTAATGATACGTGGGAATGACCTTATGGGATTGGAGTGAGTAAGAAGAGTAGGGAGGAGCCTGCAACTTCATAATGGGCAGAGAAAGACAACAACAACAACAACAACAACAAAACAACAATAACAACAACAACAACAACAACAACAACAACAACAACAACAATAATAATAATAATAATAATAATAATAATAATAATAATAATAATAATAATAATAATAAAGTTGGAAGGGACCTTGGAGTCCAACTCCCTGCTCAGGCAGGAAACCCTATACCATTTCAGACAAATGGCTGCCCGTTCTCGTCTTAAAAACTTCCAGTGTTGGAGCATTCACCACTTCTGGAGGCAGGTTGTTCCACTGGTTAATTGTTCTAACTGTCAGGAAGTTTCTCCTTAGTTCTAGGTTGCTTCTCTCCTTGATTTGTTTCCATCCATTGCTTCTTGTCCTGCCTTCAGGCACTTTGGAGAATAGCTTGACTCCCTCTTCTTTGTGGCAGCCCCTGAGCTATTGGAACACTGTTATCATATCACCCCTAATCCTTCTCTTCATTAAACTAGACATACCCAATTCCAGCAACCGTTCCTTATATGTTTTAGCCTCCAGTCCCCTAATCATCTTTATTGCTCTCCTCTGCATTTTTTCTAGAGTCTCAACATCTTTTTTACATCATGGTGATCAAACCTGGATGCAGTATTCCAAGTGCGGCCTTACCAAGAGATTGTAAAGTGGTATTAACATTTCACATGATCTTGATTCTATTCCTCTGTTAATGCAGCCTAGCACTGTGATGGCTTTTTTGGCAGTTGCAGCACACTGCTGGCTCATATTTAAGCGACTGTATATTAGGACCCCAAGATCCCTCTCACAGTTGCTAAGAAACTCAGAAAGGATCTTTTCAGGCTGTAATAAAGAATAATTGGATATTTGTATTTTCAGACTTACAAACTTCTCTTAATATAATCTTACAATAAAGCACAATTAGCTTCTCAGGTCATGTTTTCCATCTTGGTGAAGATTAGCCAGGCAAATTTCTTTTTTCAGTAATCTCCCTGCTGTTTTCACTGATATTATGAATAATTTCTTATTTTGTTCAGTTTGTTTCTGATTAGCATTAGAATGTTCCCTAAACTGAAAAATTTCTGTCAATTACATTTTGTCAATATGATTGAAAAATTTTGCTGCACTTTTATTTTTCACTTTTGAAGATAGTGGAAAGACTTGTTCTCCCAACTCAGGCTATTTTCAAGTTAGAAAACTGCAGAAGGAAAGTTCAAATTTGAAAATACCTCATGCAACAAGAAACTAAGGTTTCTGTTTTTAAAATTCCTGATTATTTCCATTCCAGTTTCATCCCTTTCTGGAGAAGAATGAGTTCTGCAATTTTTCCTGGAAGGATCTCTACTTGGACAAAAATGGAGATATTACAGCAGACCCAAAAATCAAAAGCTGGGTGTTTCGCCTCAACATGGATCCCATCATACAGCAACTGGGGAGTTTTGAAAGAGAGAGTCTTATTATCAACCAAGATGCTCTTTCACAGCTAAAGTTGCTCAACAAGGTGGGGAAAATGTGGATGTCTTTTCTCTGTTTACAGAAGACTTAGGACCCATTTCAAGTGGGTTAACTCTAGTCACCATAGTGGATGACCTTCACTGAGAGTTGAATGTGGTGAGTAGAACCCTTATGGTTTGCGAGGTATCAGCTGTCCCATCTCAGTCAGTTAGAAAAGAAAGACTCTCAGGCCCATGGTTAGCCAAAGGTATACTTTACTAAAGCCAAGGGGTTACAAAAGAAGTAAAGCTGGATCTGAGGTTTATGTGCCCAAAGTAAATGGTTAACTCGTCCCTGTTCCCTTCCACTCCCCTGTTTATCAAAAAGTGTCCAATTAGGCATTAACAAATTGTTTTGGGAAACAATTCCTGTCTTCTCAGCTGGGTGCATTCTTTTGCTGACCTCAATTTGGCTTGTTACTTGTCCTCATATAGCAAACAAGAAAGCAATTCTGTTGACAAGTTAAGATTTGGACTGAATCCGATGAAATTTAATCAAGACTGGACAGATATCCTCTGGGTCCAAATAAACTTTGAAATTGTCCTTGTTGGGGGCAGTCACCCCTGAAAAGGAAAGTCCATATTCTGTAAAGTTTTAAAGTAGCCCAGACCTGGTTAGAGTTAGCTATAGCTACTGTAACTTTCACTCAATAGGGAGGAGGTCTATGTTTTTCAGTTCACATGACATCAGAATGACTAGTCTGATATAGGATAATGCCTACATGTAGGATAATGCCCTGTCCCAAAAACTGAAGCACTGAAAGAAGACTTACATCCTTATATCAAAAATAATGAGTGACAGTTTGAAAGGAAATGCTACTTAGATTTGGTCTTTGTCTTGAAAGAAGGTACTTGAAAACCCTTGAATGCCATTATTTATCTTGTTGTTAGCTACATTAAGTCTCTCTGGAAAAAAAAAATAAGGCTCCAAATTTAACTAATTGTTAATGTTATTTTGTCTTCCCATGCCAATTGGTGACAGCTAATTGTAATTCTTCAACAGAAAGGATTTTGCTTTGAACACCTAGCTGGGCCTTAGAAATCCCTTTCTGACAGAGGGTTTATTGCAATAGTGGCGAATATCTGTAGTTCGGGTGTAGGATAAGGGTGGAGGTTCATTCTCTGAGCTTGTGGGTTGGTTTCCAAATCCTTAATTGCTATCCACATCGACACCAAACAACCCCAATTCAATTGGAGCAACACTAAAATCATTGGCCACACTACCACCCACCACATTCATGAGTTCATCAAAGCCTGGCACTCCACAAGCAATTCCATCAACAGACACATTGATCTGCAACCAGCCTACAAACCCCTAAGAATCCAAATCAATCGAACAGCTAGCTGGAGACAGCATCAAGCCTCAACCAATCCACGCAAGCCCCAAGCCCCCTCCCAGCAGTTCACCTTTCATTGACCCTGACCTGAGGTAATTTCCCCATCACAAGACCTATCACCAGCCTCTCACTGATACTGTAACTCATCCCTGACCCACTGATAATTCACACTCTCCAGTGACCCTGAGCTGTAGTAACCTCCCCATCACAAGACACATCACAAGCCTCTCTCTGATGACTCATCACAAGACCCTCACTTGACACACCCACACCTGAAGCCCTTATAAATAGCACTGATACAGACATCCCCTAAAAGCCACTGAAGATATTACCTAGCCTGGTAACGAAACGTTCGGAAACCAACCAGTGGTGGGATTCAAATATGTGAACAACCGGTTCTTTGTGTGGATGCTGCTTCTGGAAGTCCATTCTGGGCCTGGGCAACAAAAAATTAGCTATCAGTTCTGCCAAAGTGGTGCGAACCGGCTGAATCCCACCACTGAAACCAATGCACAAGCTTGGAGAACGAACCTTCACCCTCACAGGGGTCATTCTCATGTCCCATGTGCTGCAGTAAAACATACCTTACCCTTTTTGATACATTGGTACATTCACATGTCCTCATCTCCATCCAATCTCAGTACAGTTCTAGAAACTGTATGGTCAGTTTTAGTCTTATTTCATCAGTATGGCAGCCCTATACATTTAACATATAAATAAACAGACAACACCTCCTCTAAAGTTGACAGTCCTAATTTGTAAGAAATGTTCCTTTGGTATCTAACTGGGAGATTATTTCAAACTTCTTTCTATGGAAAGCAGCTTTGCAATGTTTTATGGAGCCCAGAAGATTCCTGTCCACAGCCTACTGGTCAGAAGTTTCTTTCTTCATTATATTTTTATTCTATTTTAATAAATAGAATAGAATAAACATTTAATAAAACCTTTAGAATACATTTTATTCTAAAAATTAATGTGAATAGATCATAATATTTTCAGATGATAGATACATGAAGAATGGAGGAATGAATGTTAATACAGCCAAGAGGAGGAACCCACTGGTTGTCACCTAATGCTTAAATCTTGTCTCAGTTTCATCACTTGATAAAATGAAGATGTCCATGATTGTAATGTGACCTGCCAGAAAAAAAAGGGAGGAACTAAATAAAGAAGCTGCTGTAATTGTATCTCTTACAAATATTTTAAACTAATTAAATATTTCTTATTTACCTAAGTGAAGCCCAGAGGCTACATGGCTAATGTTCCTATCAACCTCCCTTTTCAATATATGGTGAATCCTAACATTTTTTTTGTCATTCTATGTTTTTCTGCTTAGTCTCTACCTCAGTCCAGATGTACAGAGAATTGTCATCCTGGATTTGTTAAGAGGGCTCAGAAAGGAGAGCCAGTTTGCTGCTATGACTGTATTCCTTGTCCAGAAGGGACTATCTCCACTCAGGAAGGTGGGTGATACCAGTGGAAAAGGTACTGGCTTCATCCAGATCATTTTGACCAATGTGCATAATACGAGGACAATTTGGAAATAAACATCAGTTTGGTTATCAATGACATACACTCACAGATACGGAACCTTTATTATACACATTAGAAAGCTACAACATTACATTACTTTTTGACATAATCACCACTCAAATTGAGGCACTTGTCATAACATCTTACAAGGTTTGAAATTCTTTAGTAGTAGTTGCTCGGTGCCAAATCTGGGCTATGGGGGGTGTGTGATCAGAAACATCTCAATTTAATTTAATTTAATTTAATAATTTAATTTATATACCGCCCTTCTCCCGTAGGACTCAGGGCGGTGCACAGCATATTAAAACAGACAAACAAAATACATCAAAGAACAAAAAACCCCCATAAAACCAAATTAAAAGCCAAATATTAGAAGCTGTGTGTCAATTAAAATTTTCTTAAAATCATCCCTACCTAAAATC
>NW_015386605.1:798100-811976 GCF_001527695.2 Protobothrops mucrosquamatus | reverse complement strand
CCTTCCTGCTTTGTTTCTTGTCTCCTCTTCTCTTCATTGGTCATCCAAGGAAAGCCACCTGCCTTCTCCGACAAATAGTGTTCAGCATTGTCTTCTCAGTAGCTGTGTCTTCTGTGTTGGCCAAAACGATCATGGTGGTACTGGCATTCCTTGCCACAAAACCAGGGAACAGGATGAGAAGATGGTTGGGGAAGAGCTTGGCCAACTCCATCATCCTTTCTTGTTCTGCTGTCCAAATTACCATCTGTTCCATCTGGGTGGGAGTTTCTCCCCCATTCCCTGACTCTGACTTGCACTCCCAGCCTGGCGAGATCATCGTTCAATGCAATGAAGGCTCTGCCACCATGTTTTATATTGTCCTTGGCTATATGTGTTTCCTAGCAGCCATTTGCTTCACTGTAGCTTTCCTGGCCAGGAACCTGCCTGGGGCCTTCAATGAAGCCAAGCTGATCACCTTCAGCATGCTGGTCTTCTGCAGCGTCTGGGTCTCCTTCCTGCCCACCTACCTTAGCACCAAGGGGAAATATATGGTGGCTGTTCAGGTCTTCTCCATCTTGGCCTCCAGTGCTGGTCTGCTGGGCTGCATCTTCTTCCCCAAGTGCTACATTATCATCGTGAGGCCAGATCTGAACACTAAGGAACATCTAATGATAAAAGTTGGGAAGTAATATTAAAATTGTTTCTTAGGTTCATGGTTTTTTTTTTTATTATTATTGCAGTTATTGTTGGGTTTGTATGCTTCCTTTGCATCAGTTTAACAATTAAAATTATTTAAAACCAAAGGAAATAAACCTATGAAGTGTGTAAAGCTAATAAAATTAAATTCCACAACATAATAATCAAACAATAAAATAAATTAATTGAGGACTTCTGGTTGGATCGCGGCACCGATGGCAGCTTCTCCGTGAGCTGCCCGCCCCGAGGACACGTTAGAGCCGCAGTAGCAGCATGTATCAGCTGTTCCATGGCTCGGAATCCCCTTCCCCGGGCAAAGGGGGGGTGAGCTTCCCCGATAGGGGTAGAGCTCCCTAGCCCTCATATTTTTTCAGCTGTGAGGGCTAAGGTGAGTTCCCCCGGAGTCAGGGACTTCTCTATGCTTTGGGCTGCCTTCGTTCTCAGAATGAAGCCAGACGCAGATTCAACCTCTGCTGTTTCAAGAGAGCGTGAGTAAAAACTTACAAGCAGACAGAGCCTGCCAGGAGGTTTTGAAATTGATTGAACTGAGACTTTAACTCTGGAAATATATAAGAATCTTTTTTGCTTTTTATTTTAACTTGTAGAAGAAGGAATATGGCTGCGGAAGGGCGTTTTTTTTCCCCCTGATTGAATATATATGAGACTTTTACTTTTTGGAGATTTTCTTTTGGACTTTTTATTGTAACAGACTTAGTTACTTTGTATTGTTTGGGCAAGCCTTCTGCTTTCATCGTTGTCTGATGTTTTTAGAAGATTTTATAAGACTTTTATAAGACTTTTATAAGACTTGATATTATATAAATGAAAGTATAACAGAAGAAAGAGAAAAGTAAAATGGCCTCTAAGCGTGTGGGAACTTTTGTTCTTCAGAGAAGCACGATCTCCTCCCCAGCTGTTCAAACATCACAGCAGTCAAAATCTAAGACTCCTCCGCCTTCTCCCCCAATTCCAGTACTTACATTGAAAGATATACAGGATGCATTAAAGGACAATGCAAAACAGATTAGAACAGAGATGGAGGAGTATTTTGAAAAGAAATTTGAAGAGAAAAATGCAGAGATGAGAGATGATATATTGTTTGCATTGCAAGGTTTGGCAGCCCATGTAGAACATATTGATGGACGGGTGGATGAAGTGGAGGAACATGTTGAAAGTCTGGAACTTAGACTAGGAAAAGTGGAGGAGAACGTGGATTTAAGGGGATTGAAAGAGAACACCCAAGAAAAATTAGAGGAAGAGATTGCAGCAGATTTGGCTATGGTTTTGATCTGTCAACCCGAAGAAATTATGGAATTTTTTTTTAGAATTAATTCATGGGTTGCAAGACAGAGAAACTTTCCAAGAGATGTTGTTATCTACTTTTCTAGAAAATCAATCCGCAATGAAATTATTCAAGCCTTTTATAAGCAGAAATTTCAAATTCTAGGACAAGATGTTATAATTTTAAAGGAGATACCATCCAAAATACTTAGAAGAAGAAAGGATTTTGCCTTCCTGGCTGAAGAGTTGAAAAAGCGACAAATCCAATTTAGATGGGATATACCTGTTGGCATAATGGTGAACTACATGGGAATACATTATAGGCTCAACACCACTGCAAAGGCAAGGGACTTTTATATTTCAATCTTGAAGGCAGGTTCGCCATTGTCTCCACAAGGTACCAGGAGGGAAGGAATTTCTGAAGATAAAGCGGCTGAAGGAGTTATATTATCATCAAATGTTATAAAACTACAATATCAAGATCAAGCTAAGCAACAAATTAAAGAGGATCGGAAATCACAAAGAATGACCCGTGCAGCTTATAGACGTAAAGAAAGAAATCAACAAAAAGTGGATGTGGTACCCATAGTATAGCAAGATATCTCAGAACCGGTGGAAGGAGCGAATTGACTTTCTCTTGATTATTAATGATTTTTTTTTCTAGGGTGAAGAATATTAAGATTTTTCTTTGTATATTGTCAGATTATAGTCTTGTATGGATGGAGTTATTTACTGAAGAGGAGAATAGAAGAACTTGGAGAGGTGTAAACAAATGCAAAAACGTAAAGAGTTAGAGGATAATAATTTAAAAGTATTTATAACTGTGCTTAGGGAGCAATTTATTATGTTAATAGTACATCAGATTGTAACTAGCTTAAGATATATGAAAAAAGTATCACCTATTATTATTGTGTTTAACAACTGGATATATGTTTAAAAGAGAGTTAAAGGAGGTTATAGATGTGTTATCTTAATAGTTGATTAATGTTAGTTAGAGTATGATTATCTTATTGTTAACCCTGTGATTGGTTTGGGGAAGTGAATTTTAGAGTATTATTGTTGTTTAAATGATATAATTGTTTACTTATTTTTATTTCTAATTATTAATACGATGTTATTATTATTGTGTTTAATAACTGTATAGTTGTTTAAAAGAGAGTTAAAGGAGGTTATAGATTTGTTATTTTAATAGTTGATTAATGTTAGTTAGAGTATGATTATCTTATTGTTAACCCTGTGATTGGCTCTGGGAAGTTGGGGGGAGGGAGGGGGGAGTGGAAGAATGGGTTGTGGGGAGGGGGGGTTTATATTGTAAAATGTTATAACATTTTCAATAAATAAAATAAAATAATTAATAATTAATATTGTCGTGTAGATAGTGAAGGACAGGATAGGAAATGAGATAGTTATATTAACATAAGACAGCTGCAGAAGAGAGGAGACTCCCCCAAAAGAGGGGGAAGGAGTCTTTTTCCTTAGGTGGGATGAATATGGAAATCTACATCTGTGTGAACCTGTGCTCTTTCTCTCTATCTCTTATTCTTGAAATTACATGACGGTAGTAGAATGAATATCAAGAACATGCAGATGACCCCCAGTTGCACCACTCAGGATGACCTTCCCTAGTTATTTCTGCAGTTGTTAGGTGACCTCATAATCCACAGATGGAGCCCCAAAATTCCAGGACTTCAGTGTTGAGTCATCCCTCTCCCAATACCCTTTCTGGACATGCTCTAAAAGGAATCACTTGATCCAGGAAAGAAGGAAGAAAACAGCCTGAGCACATTAGTCTCTTATACATATGATCTATTGGCTTCCAAGTGGAAAATAGAAACCTTCATTATATTTAAAATAGGTAGTGGTCAGGCAGAGGTCCAGGAAGACATATATGTGGTCTGGGATAATGTTGGTTCTTTCATCTAATGTGCTATCTTATAGCACTTGTTTATTCACTACCATGACAGCTTTTAAATACAATGAAGATTTCTACAGATAAAAACACAGTTGCAACATGGCCTCACCTGTGCCCCTCATTGTGGTCAATCTCTACATATAGAAGATAGAAACAAAAGCCCTAAATTCCTTCAAAGGAATTCTACCCACTCATTGGTATAAGTATGCGGACAATACATGGGTCAAGATCAAAACACAGGAATTGGAAGCTTTCTTCAAACACATGACTTTGTGGAAAGATACATTAAGTTCAACAGGGAAGATGTTAAGGAAAATAGTCTGGCCTTCCTGACTGTGGAGTACATATTAAGGAAGACATAAGCCCTAACACTGAAGGTTGCAGAAACCATCCCCCCATAGATCAATATCTACATTTTGATTCTCACCACCCACTAGAACACAAAATTTTCAGCCTGGTGGTATAGAACCCTATACCACCAGGCTGAAAATTTGCTTACCAGCAAAGATGGAAAGAAAAAGAACTAAAATATGTCAAAGAAGCTCTGAGAACTTGTGGCTATCCCAACTGGGCCTTCATCAAATCCCCCCTCCCCCCCCCCAAAAAAAACCCAGCAGGATCTCCTCCATAATAGACAAAGAAGAGAACACCAAACAAAATAATGTCATTCCATACTTTGCAGGAATATCTGAAAAGTTCAGGATACTTTTCAACCAACACAATATATATACACACTTTACATCCCAAAATACATAGAAGCTTGTCCACCCCAAAGATAAAACACCCAGACACAAACTGAGCAATGTGATATAAGCAGTACAATGCAGTGAGACATGTACAGATCTGTATATTGGAAAAACAAAACAACCACTTCACAAAAACATGGCACAACATAAGAAAACAAGCCCATCAGGACAAGATTCAGCAGTCCATCACGTAAACTTTCTCTTTCCAGTGAGAAGACTTCTGTCTTTTCAAGTGTATGACCTGTCTTTCCTGGTGACCAAACTTTCTCGCCAGTTTCTCAGGTAGATGTAATTTTCACTTGTCGGGAGAGAGTTGTCTCTCCCTCCCTATATTGTAGAGGATTGAGGACAAATGGTGTGTCATGAAAGTCGTCAAGGTTCTTCCGATAACACCTATCTGCACTATTCAGGTAAACTCTGAGGGCACAGATAAATCTCCAAGTGGCCTCAACATTTCTCAAAATGAGTGCTAATAACCAGATGACTGCAAGGAATATAAATCCCTCCATCCACTCATCCATGAAGAAGCTTCTTGGATGTGAAACAAAACATCTTCAAGGAAAAACAAAGTCCAGTTGCCTTTGGAAAAGCAACTTTGGGACAATCATGACCTGGATGATTGAGAATCTCCATAGACATCAGAGCTGAATGTAGCTCCTCTTCCAATGTGTCTTTACTCATTGTTTTGCACCTGGAAGTACCTGCATGATTGCAGGTCCTGAATCCTCCTCCACTCTCCTCTGGTTCCTTCTTAGAGCCCAAAAGACAGAACCAAGTTACCCTTGTCTGCAAAATAGGATGGGGCTAACAGATCAAGGGAAGGGGTGAAGGACAGAGTTTTTTTTAAAGTCTCAATTTGCACTTAGACTGCCCCCAGCAGTCTTGAATCAAAAGAAGTTCCACTGTGACCACCTCTCCTCTCTTGAAAGTCATCCACTGTATTTGTGAATTTCTCTGGACACAGGATGACTGCTTAGTTTGACTGTTTTCATTGCTCCATATATGTAACAACATCCAGTTCTCACCAATCTTTCATAAACTAGCAGGAGCTCCTGCAAATTTCCCATTTGCCTTCTTCCCAGAGATTCTCACCTTTCCTCTTCATACTGCTTATCTGCATGATCTTTGTCCATGTCTGGAATCGGAGCCCATTCCTGGCTGGCCTTCCGTTTTCCTTTCCTGCATTGATGCTTGTGGTTCTTGGATTCACATCTCAGGCTGTTTCTCTTTCAACTTCACACCATCCCTTTTTTTCACTCCTAAAGGAAATCAACCCTGACTTTTCTTTGAAAGGATAGATACTGAAGCTGAAGTCCAAATACTGTAGCCATCAAATGAGAAGAGAGTACCTATTGGAAAAGACTCTGAAGTTAGGAAAGATTCCAGGCAAAAGGCGAAGGGGACAACAGAGGATGTCAAGTCTGCTAACATTGGATGTTCTTGCTTGCCATATGTGAAGAAGCAAACATGTTTTATTTAGCCTGCATATCACTTCTAGAGTTAAAGCAGACAATACTAGCCTAGTAGATGGGAAAGTATGCCAGTTAATCATAACAATATCTCAGCACAGCACAGCCAAGGTCAGCTGTAACAGGAGAAATAGGGAGGGAGAAATTCACACTTCACACTAATTGGAGAATATGATTGATGACTGTAAAATGAAGGAGTGAGTTATGCGTTGTTATGGGTGCTTGGGGGTGGGAAGTTTCAGTTTTTGGCTTCTTTATTGTACGTGCCGAAGCTATGTAGCAAAATAAAGGATTCTTTAAGGTAAACAAGCCTTAAAGTTCTTTGAAAAGCTACTTCTTTTCGGAACCATGTCAGAGGATGAGATAGTTAGACAGTGTCATTGATGCAATGATAAGAATTTGGACAAACCTTTGGGAACAGTGGAGGACAGGGTGTGTGTGTGTGTGTGTGTGTGTGTGTTTGTACTATGTTCCATGGGGTCATGAAGTGCTGGACATGTCTTAATGACTGAACAATAACTTTCTTTCACAGCTCATGGAGGCACAATGAGGGCACTAGACCCACCCCCAGCTTTGAGCCATAGCAGATTTATTTGAGAAACATCCATTCACCAATCACAGTCTGACTGAGCACTGTTATACACTTCCCTCCCTGCCTAGTATGAGCTTAGACAATTCATCATTAAGAAATAGGAAAAGGGGAGTTTAAACAGAGCCTTGGGGCCAGTCTTCTCTCAACTTGTTTTCTTGATATCTCTGACCCTTCCTCATTTCACCTTACATCATGGCCAGGAGCATCTAAAAACTGAAATGGAAGGGCCCACATATATTCAACAAACTTCCCCAACCAAAAGAGTCTTATAGACACAGACTGGTGGCTTACAAACACATGGAAATAATGTCCTTATGTGGCAGTGGGAAAGGACACAGGATCAATCTCACAAGGACAGAGGATTAATCTCACGACACTGCACCCCAACTGTTGTCCCTGGCTGCAAATTGAAGATTGTGACTCCCATACCGACAGCAGTTTATGTTGAATCAAATGCAGGAACAACCCTCTCCCCCCCCCCCAAAAAATCCCCAATAATCAAGGCTCACTGCAGTTGTTATTTATTCTATGTGCATTGGAATAATTTCTCTCCAGAAAATAGTAGATAGTAATCTTAGAGCCAAAAGGATACACTTTTATTTATACATTTCCTGAAAGAAGGACTAAATGATAATTGTACATATGGATTTTTATTAGATCATGTAAGCATTAATATTCATAATGACCAAGATGCAAGTTATTTGCCCATCCATCTACTCATTCACACTGCATCTACTATCCTCAAGTAAGAGTCATAGTGTAAATAAAAAGGCCACAATGAGAGCATCAAGGTGGCCCCATGAATTCCCTTCCATTTTTTCTAATTTGTTAACATGCTCCTACTCCCACAAGAACCTATATTCCTCATTATCCCATCTTCTAGCTGCCCTTAGTCCTTGTAACTGTCTCAAAAGCTGCCTGTTGTGGCTCCGTCCTGTGGGTCCCTATCATCGGAGGAGGAAGGCTCTGAACATGAAGGAGAGGAGATGGCCAGGCCTCCCTCTCCAGGACCTTCCCCTCTGGTGCGGCCTTCGGTGTCTTCCAACGGAGAGGAGATTGGCCAGGAGCCAGGTGTTTCTGGGATCGGCCAGGAGCCAGGTGCTTCTGGGATTGGCCAGGAGCCAGGTGTGTCGGACTCTGAGGAAGATACGTCTTGGCTGGATCCACGCCAGCGTCGGAGGGACAAACGTGCGCAGCAGCTAAAACGTCGTGCCAGAGATTTCAGCTGAGTCACTGGGCCACACCCCACAGGCTATATAAGCAAGGGGTGTGCCGTTTGAAACTCTGGTGACGAACAATACTGAATCTTCTGTTGTAGCCCTTCGGAATTATCCTGGACTTTGATTTGTATTTGTATTGTGAGTTATCAGTAAAGGTCTTGGCAGGCAGCCACGGAGTTGCTGCCAAGTGTTTATCTGTGTTTTTGGCAGTGCTGAGCAGTCTTTTAACCCTCGGCTGACTGGTTGGGGGGTGTGAGTCGGACAGGGGACAGAACACTGCCTTAAGATCTATAAAGGCAGCGTATAATGATACAGGTCTATCTGATGCATATTTTTCAATCAAATGATGAAGAACTAAGCACTGATCTATGGTGTCTCTCCCCTCTCTAAACCTGGCTTGTTCTTCGGCAATCAGGTTCTCAAGGTCCAGCCACTCCTTTAATTTATCTTGAAGGTGTTTGGCATAGAGTTTGCTGATTATATTTAGCAGACATATTGGTCTGTAGCTGGCAGGGTTGTCTCTCTTTCCCTTTTTATAAATTGGGACCACAATTGCCAAGCCCCAATCCTCTGGGACATGGCCGGTGGAGTCAATATAGGTGAATAGTGCTGCCAGAATGGGTATCCAACACTCCATATTATTCTTTAGTAATTCGGCCGAAATGAAGTCAGCTCCTGGAGCCTTCCCGATCCTGAGTTGGCCAATGTGGGATTTGATTTCAGACTCTGAAACTGGAGGCCACTCTGGTAAATCCTTCATTATAGACCTAGTGCTCTTGCTGGAGGGGTCGTCATACATTCTCCGAAAATGGAGTTCCCAGGTTATAGGAGATATATGACAATCTAATGGGGTATAGATTCTTTCAGAGTGGCAAACTATTAGACTCCAAAATAAAGAAGAGTTCTTTTGCTTTGCTGCCACGATGAGCTGTTCCCAGGAAGACCTTGTGTCTTGTCTCTTCTTGAATGCAATCAATTGCTTGAATTGATTTTTAAGTGTAAGTAACTGTTTCAGACATGTCAAACACAAGGCTCACAGGCCAGATCTGGCCCGCGAAGTGGTTTTATATGGCCCGTGAAGCCTTCTTGGAAACAGTGAGGGAATGGGCCCTGCTGCCTTGGCCCTGGCCCAGATCCGCCGGGAGCCAATGTACAATTTTGTGGTGGCCATCTATGCTGAAACGCATTCAGTCTTAGCTCCACAAGGCCATCTGGAAACAGTGAGGGACCGGCCCCTGCCATGTCAGCCCCACCCCCTGGGCACGCGCTGGGGAAGTGTCACCCTTTGTGAGGAATGAAGAAATGCACCATTGCCTGGAAGTGGCCAGAAAATGGCCCTCGCCTACTTGATGGGCTCCGGGGGAGGGGTTTTGGCAGGCAGCAGGGCACTCTCCTCACTGCGTCAAAAGGCTTAGCAGGGTGGCCTGAATCCAAAAAGAAGCACGATGCTGCCCAGCCTCCAGCCTGCCCAGTTTCGGCAGGCAGCGGGGCACTCTCCTCACAGTACCGAGAGGCTGAGCTGGGTGGCATGAATCTGATGAGAAGTGCAATGCTGCCTAGCCCCCAGCCTGCCCAGTTTCAGCAGGCAGCAAGGTGCAAAGCTGGCGAGCTTTGCACTGCCCAGCTCAGCCTCTTGGCACTTGTGAGGAGAGTGCCCCGCTACCTGCCAAAACCAGGCAAGCTGGGGGCTGGGCGGCGTCACACTTCTTTTTGGATTCGCACTGCCCGACTCAGCCTCTCGGCACTGTGAGGAGAGTGCCCTGCTGCCTGCCAAAACTGGGCAGGCTGGCAGCTGGCAGCATTGCATAGGTAACGTTGACTCTCACGCTGCTCATGTCGTCCCCTCTCCCAGAGCCCACCAAGCCAGATATGTGAAGTAAGCGAGGGCCATGTGCTGGCCACTTCCAGGCAATGGTGCATTTCTTCATTCCTCATGAAGGGTGACACCTCCCCAGCTGTGTTTCTTGCCTGTTTCTCTCCTCCCTCATCTCAAATAGTTTCCCACCACTCTGTTCTAAGTAAGTAAGTAAGTAAGTAAGTAAGTAAGTAAGTAAGTAAGTAAGTAAGTAAGGAAGGAAGGAAGGAAGGAAGGAAGGAAGGAAGGAAGGAAGGAAGAAAGGAAGGAAGGAAGGAAGGAAGGAGAGAGAGGGTCTGAGGGAAGTCCTGCCTTAGTCCTGCCCTGCTGCTATTTCACCATCCCCTTGCCCCATCCTCCTGGCCTATCCTGGGGGTCTCCCATCCTATTGCTAAGGAAGCTTTGGATACAAAGCCGGGTCTCCTCCCATGGAGAGGGAATGGGCCTCCCTCTGACTTTGCCCTTGTACCCATCTTAGCTTCCAGTGCTGGTCTGCTGTGCTGCATCTTTTCCCCCATGTGCTACATTATCATCCTCAGGCCAGATCTAAACACAAAGGAACATCTAAGCATAAAAACATAGGGAACTGCTAGTGAAATGCTTTCTTAGGCTCATAAAATTTAATTATTGATTGTAATTATCGATTTTTATGTTTCCTTTGCATTTGATCGTTAAGG
This sequence comes from Protobothrops mucrosquamatus, assembly GCF_001527695.2. Classification (NCBI taxonomy): domain Eukaryota; kingdom Metazoa; phylum Chordata; class Lepidosauria; order Squamata; family Viperidae; genus Protobothrops; species Protobothrops mucrosquamatus. The sequence goes on along the minus strand of NW_015386605.1, from coordinate 801,549 downwards.
TTATTTAAAACCAAAGTTAATAAAATATTAAGAGTGTAAGGCTATTCAAATTAAAATCTAAAATAATGTCAAACAGTAAAATAAATGAATAATTAATATTTTAAAAAAGCTGTTGGTAGTCATCCTTTTCATCACTGCACAGATTAATCAATATTTGACTTAAGCAACCCTTGAAGAGAGGACACATGTGAGCCACATCCTGGGCTTTAGACTTTAGACTTTAGACTTTAAATTTGGCAGGCTCCTTCAAAGTTAGTTAGTGACAAAGAATCATGGTTCTTTGTTGTTGTTGTTAGTTGCGAAGTCATGTCCGACCCATCGCGGCCCCATGGACAACATTCCTCCAGGCCTTCCTGTCCTCTACCATCTTCTGGAGTCCATTTAAGCTCACGCCTACTGCTTCAGTGACTCCATCCAGCCACCTCATTCTCTGTCGTCCCCTTCTTCTATTGCCCTCAATCTTTCCCAGCATTAGGCTCTTCTCCNGCAGGAGTCTTCTCCAGAACCATAGTTCAAAGGCCTCAATTCTTTGTCGCTCAGCCTTTCTTATGGTCCAACTTTCACAGCCATACATTGCAACTGGGAAAACCATGGCCTTGACTATACGTATTTTTGTTGGCAGTGTGATGTCTCTGCTTTTTAGTATGCTGTCTAGATTTGCCATAGCTTTCCTCCCCAGGAGCAAGCATCTTTTAATTTCTTGGCTGCAGTCCCCATCTGAGGTGATCTTGGAGCCCAGGAAGATAACATCTGTCACTACCTCCATTTCTTCCCCATCTATTTGCCGGGAATTGAGAGGGCCGGATGCCATGATTTTGGTTTTCTTAATGTGGAGTTTCAACATGGTTCTTTGGGAATTGGTATTTTCATTCCTCTGAGGTTTGGATAGTGCCGGAAGGGTGGGGGTGGGAAAGAAAGATTAGTGAGGATGATGTGGTATTGCAACAGCTCTGACTGGGGTTGGTGTACCTTCTCTTTCTCCTGATGTTCTCCTTCTCAACCTCTATTCATTTAAGTTCCAGATCAAATTTCATCTTCTTTTTTAAGCATTTACTGGAATTTCCAGCTTTGCCCCAGCAAAGATTTTAAAAGAATCCTGTATACCTATTTATACCGCATGGGTAGGACCACACTTGGAATACTGAATCCACTTTTAGTCCCTGTACAAAAAGGATGCTGAGATTCTAGAAAGAGTCCAGAGAAATGCAACAAAGATGATTGGATGGCTGGAACTTCGGCAGAACCGGTAGAACCAGCCACTTCGGCAGAACCGGTAGCTATTTTTTTGTTGCCCAGGCCCAGAATGGACTTCCAGAAGTGGCTTCCGGTTGTTCACATATTTGAATCCCACCACTGACTAAAACATATGATGAACAGTTGTGGAAACTTGGCATGTCTATTCTAACGAAGAGGAAGACTAGGTTCTTCCAATATTATATCCACAATAAAGATGATGGAGACCATCGATTTTCCCAAACAGTTAAGGGCAAGACAGAGTATCAGATGGAAACTAATCAAGGAGAGAACCAAACTAGAACTAGGCAGAATTTTCCCCCTGACTAGATGCATCAAAAACATAGGGACTCCCAACCACACCTAAAAACCAATTATCAATATTTTGGGGAGGGTTTACACACAGAGATGGGAAGCCCAAAGGGGCTCCTCACTACCAACTGTGTTCCAAGGAAAAGAAGGGGGACAACAGATTCCCCCAAGCCAGTTTCTGGTGGGAGTGGTAAAAAATCAAGTTGCATCTTCCACCACCCTTTGGGCACTGCCATCCTCACAGCTGCTGACCTCACAAGCTCAGGGTTTATTTGATAAATAAGAACCTTCAAAATATAAAGATATTTAGGGGCTGGGAAAGATTGAGGGCAATAGAAGAAGGGGACGACAGAGAATGAGGTGGCTGGATGGATTCACTGAAGCAGTAGGCATGAGCTTAAATGGACTCCAGAAGATGGTAGAGGACAGGAAGGCCTGGAGGAACGTTGTCCATGGGGTTGCGATGGGTTGGACGCAACTTCACAATTAACAACAACAACAACAAAATAAATGTGGAGGGACAACATAGAGATGTCAAGAGGTTAAAAAAAAGAAAATAATTCCACTCATAACTTTCTCTCTGTATACCTAATGATAACAGTCCACAGGCTGTCACTTTCCAGCCTCTTAGTTGACTCTTATCCAACAATTGACATTTCCAGAACTGATGGGAAATGAAATTTCACTTCGGGCACAATGAATTTTAAAACCACAAAAAGTCCTTAATCTTAACATTAGGGAAGGTTCAATGATACTGATTGCCTAGAGCTGTGTCATCAACAGAGAGTTTAACAAAACTCCATAGCTCTGGTTGATCTTCCCCAGCAGTCTCTGGAGACAAGTCATCACAATGAAGAACAGTAGAAGTCAATTCTCTGGATGTTGAACTATTTTTCTCCAGCATCACTTTCTGGACATATCCTGATAGGAAGGATCACAACACCCTCAGGGGTCTATTTGTGATTTTTTACTCTCATGCTATTCTCCAGCTGACCCTCTGCAGCTGGAGTCTTGGAAGAACTTCAGGATCCCCAGAGGAGAAATTATTTCTTATTGTAATTATCACCATCCTGGTCTTTGAGACATCTTCTGCTATAGTGACTGCCTTTGATGGTAACATCAAACTGAAGCAACATGAAAGGGATCTTGCACCAGAAAAGGATAAATACCAGAGGTCACACTGTATGGCAGAAGTTTTAGGACACAGAGATTGAACTCTTGAATATACCTTTCTCTCCTTTCCAGGTGAAGATTGGTTTGTCTCTGTCTGAATCAGGAAAGTGAGAGCACCTTGAATTCTCCTAATTCTTCTTGCTCTTGTTTAGAACAGGAAGGAGATTGATTCAGTCCTATAAATTATGGATCTTCTGCTTCTAATGTTGCTGGTGTCTCGGACAGTCTCTGAGAAGCTTAGAATGAAGTGTCCACTAAATTTTGAGCTTCGGGATGGGAAAAAACCATGGAACTATTACAGGCCAGGAGACCATCTCATTGCTACAGTCTCCACTGAAACCATGTCACTACCTAGAACGTTGCCTTTCAACATGGTTCCTTCTAGTGAGTCTCGCTCGTAAGTTATTCAGCGTGATGGAATTGCATTCCCTCCATTTGTAATTCTAACACTATTTCACTTACTCCTACATTGTTTGTTTATTGCCTGTTCAATTTTTTCTACGTGAACAAAAAACTAAGTTTACTGTTTCTCAATAATAATAATAATAATAATAAACTTTATTACGGTCATAGACCAGCAATAGCCATCACTTTTTACAATATATTAAATAATAATAATAATAGTAAAAATAGTACTAACATTAATAGTAAATAATAACATCCCTGTTAAGAAAATACATGTTCTCAAAATGTTAGGATCACTCCCTAGTTTACGTGAGTGGATAGCCGAT
>NW_015386605.1:779245-797905 GCF_001527695.2 Protobothrops mucrosquamatus | reverse complement strand
CCCTACTGTGGCAAGGCAACCTATTTAGTTCTTCTTGGAACTCCATGTCCTTTATTCTATTGGATATTACTTGCTTTGCTTGGTCAAAGCCTAGGGACATTAAGAATATCGAAGAGAGCCCATAAGAGCCCAGTTTATGATCTATCGCCTGCTTCCAGGGGGAAGGAAAGTTGTCAGTCAGCACTAATGGGGACAATCCACTCCTACATTGTAGGACCTGTCTAATTTCTTGAATCATTTGATTTTCATGGCTCTCCTCTTTTGTTTTCTTTTGTGGAATAGACTCAAATTCAAACATGTGGCAAACAGAACCTGAAACAAGTCTATATTATTTATGCATTCCAGTCTAATACTATGTTCATCACTGGGATACAGAGTTTGGTTTAAAGTAGTGACTTAAAGGGTTGCAGATGCCTCTGCCCAGCCCATTTTTATATTTATATAACTACTGATTAATATTCAATGCCTGATCCTTAGAAGATCAGAGGATGATTTCTGTTTACAGTTGATTTTCTGGCCACCTATGTAACATCCTCTTCATTTTATGGTGATTCCACTTTAATCTTTGAATGATTTTTAAATACAGGTTACTGGACAGATGAATATTAGGACTGATAGAAATAATGGTGTGTTTGTGATTCTTATCCATGGTAGAGGACTATCTCTATCCCATCTTCTCAATGCTCATAAAATTTACCTGCTAATGGGTGGTTATCATGTGCATTTGGCTTTGTATCTGTATTGGCTTAAGACACAGGTGACTTGTGGAGATAAAGAGGATTAAATTGAAAAATTGTTGTTTCTGTTGATGAGGATGGTTATAACATGAACTTTTTTTTTACAGTGCAGGACTTTATTTTAAACTGCTAATCCTGGCTTTCGCCATTCAAACAGTCAACAAGTATCCCGGACTTCTGCCCAATCTCACACTTGGCTACAACCTGCATGACACCTATGTCAGCACCCTTGGCACTTCAGAAGCCCTGCTGGACATCCTCTCTACAGGGCAAGCCAATGTTCCCAATTACAGCTGTGGAAGGAAGGAAAACCTTTTGGCTGTTGTTGATGGAGCTATGAGGGAAACATCCACTCAGATGTCAACATTAGTAGGCACCTACAAAGTCCCACAGGTTTGTGTGTGTGTTTCTCTATCCAGTAAAGTGAGTGGGGAGGTTGTGGGTAAGTGATAGATCCAACCATATTTTGGGTATGGCATTCAAGAGCTGCTTTTTGCCTTTATTGTCAGGCAGGGATCAGGTGTGGCTTGGTGCAAACAAAGAGCTGGAGTCCCAGGTATTTCTGTTATAAACACATGTTTATTCAGCTGAACAAAAGGTGGGTCCTCCCATAAGATTGGAAGAACCCTGAATGCAGCTTGACATTAGAATATACATATTTTTCAGTCTTACTTGGTTAGATAAGAGGACGCCAGCACATCATAGATAAAGTATAAATGTTAAAAAAATACTTATGTATGCCTTCTGTGATTTGGATCCCATGTCTAACCCACATGCTTGTGGTTTCTTATGGAACTTTCCACAACCCTAAAGACCAGCTAAGGCCTGAATTTATTTCTGCCATCTCAACATAAGAACCTTTTGACCAATTATCAGAAATATCAAAATCCTGATCAACGTTATAGGCATGATGGCTATTGATTGGAATGCTCTGTGGGGAAACCGGAAAAGAGTGGACATATCCTCTTAAGTTACCATCCCCATTGCTTTGGGAGCTTCTTCTGCATCCTTGTGAAGGTGATCAGTGTCTAATCAAAGGGTCTTCTGTAAAAAAGGAAAGTGCAACTGTGAGGGGAAATTTTGTACAAAACAATGATATTTCCCATGGTGAACAACTCCATGATTCATGAAAAGAATCTTAATGATTATCTTACTTACATTTAATAAAACATACATGACTTATGGACTTTTGGGGACCAGAGCATTAAACACTTCACACAAAAAAAAGCACATTAGCCAACATGTCAATTATTTCCCCCCCTAATATATTTATGGTCAAATTCACCATAGAAGACCTGATGATAAATGGAGCCCTAGGAGAGGATTTTCCACTGACTGAACTACTCAAAAAAATATTCTGACTGGTGGGGCTTTCTATTGGCAAGTTCATTGACAAATGTAAGCAATACTAGTTCATATTTATGAAAAAAAATAAAATAAAAAGGAACCTTGGAATTATTGACCCATTATTCTAATAGATGTTCTGGCAAAAATACATGCCAGCTTCCTCTTGAGGACAGCTGAGAATAGGTAGATGAATAGTGCAGTCCTTGCAGAAGAACAAGCAGGCTTTAGAAAGAGTTGATTCACTATTGGCAATTGTTTTGTCTTGAACCATCCAATTACAAAATATGTCAGACAGGAGAAGCAATGGTTTGCTGCCTTTATAGATCTTAGTGCAGCATTTGACACAGTAAAGAGAGAAATATTATGGAGGAAATGGATTGCCTTTAAAATGGAACTCAGACTTTTGGCTCTGCTCAAAGCCCTTTCTACAAGCAGTTGTTTGAGACTGCAGTCTGGGCTCAGTTGTGCCATGTGAAGAAGGAGCAATACTTACCAAGAGGGAAGACAAAGCTCCATACCTGCTCCATTTTATTCAATCTGCTCCATTTTATTCAATTTTAATCACTTCCGAGGACTAGTGAAGGATCCTGAAGTACACGTGCTTAAAGATCTTTATAACTATTGTAATACCATCTTTTATTCTGACAATATGATATTGTTCTCATAATCTCAAGCTGAGTTGCACAGTTTGTTGAGAAGATTTGGTTCCTACCATTGTAATAATTCTGCATTTTGCAAAGTCCTTTTTGCTCTCTGAGCTTGGTTGTTTTCTTGCTGATATTTTTTTGCTAAATTAGGTAACATCATCAGTGCTGGAAGGGGTTTGCTCTTATATTCTACTGTATATAATTTTATATTATGGTGACTTGCTATGTCAGAGTGGGAGGGAGTTCTCTATGTTTTAACAAATATGGGTAAGGTAAAAACAACAACAACAACAATAATAATAATAATAACAACAACAATAATAATAAAGTTTGAAGGGATCTTGTAGATCATCTAGTCCAACCCCCTGCTCAGGAAGGAAACCTTATACCATTTCAGACAAATGGCTGTCCAGTCTCTTCTTAAAAACGTCCAGTGTTGGAGCATTCACCACTTCTGGAGGCAGGTTGTTCTACTGGTTAATTGTTCTAACTGTCAGGAAGCTTCTCCTTAGTTCTAGGTTGCTTCTCTCCTTGATTAGTTTCCATCCATTGCTTCTTGTCCTGCCTTCAGGCACTTTGGAGAATAGCTTGACTCCCTCTTTTCTTTGTGGCAGCCCCTGAAATATTGGAACACTGCTATCATGTCCCCCCTCGTCCTTCTCTTCATTAAACTAGACATAGCCAATTCCAGCAACCGTTCCTTGTATGTTTTAGCCTCCAGTCCCCTAATCATCTTTGTTGCTCTTCTCTGTACTCTTTCAGCATCTTTTTTCACATTGTGGTGACCAAAACTGGATGCAGTATTCCACGTGTGGCCTTACCAAGGCATTGTAAAGTGGTATTAATACTTCATGTGATCGTGATTCTATCCCTCTGTTAATGCAGCCTAGCACTGTGTTGTCTTTTTTGGCAGCTGCAGCACACTGCTAGCTCATATTTAAGTGATTGTCCACTCCAAAATCCCTCTCACAGTTATTACTATTGAGCAAGGTACTACCTATACTATACCTGTACATTTGGTTTTTCTTGCCTAAATGTAGAACCTTACTTTTTTCACCATTGAATTTCATTTTGTTAGATAGCGCTCAGTGTTCAAGTCTGTCCAGATCCTCCTGTATCTTAAGCCTAGCTTCTGGAGTGTTGGCTATTTCTGCCAGTTTGGTGTCATATGCAAATTTGATGAGTTCCCCATCTATCCCCTCATCCAAATCATTGATGCAGATGTTGAAGAGCACTGGGCCCAGAACAGGGGCATCCCACTACACACTTCTGGGGCATCCCACTACACACTTCTCTCCATGTAGATGCAGTTCCATTGAGGACCACACACTGAGTATAGCCGGTCAGCCAGCTACGGATCCATCTGGTGGTGATGCTGTCTAATGCACATTTTTCTATCTTATCAAGTATTAGGTTGTGATCCACTTTATCAAATGCCTTACTGAAGTCCAGGTAAATTATATCCACAGCATTCCTCTGGTCCACTAATTTTGTCACTTGGTCAAAGAATGCAATAAGATTTGTCTGGCATGATCTGTTTTTGACAAACCCATGTTAGCTTTTAATATATGACTTTGTTTGCCTCTAGGTGTTTGCTGATTCGTTGTTTGATTATCTTTTTAATCTTCCACTTGGTGCAGAGTTTGTCTCCCAGTTGATGTCAGGGTAATTAAAGTCCCCCATTAGTATTGTAATGTGCTTCCTACATACCTTAGTTAGCTGACTAGCATAAAGTTCATCTATTTCCTCTGTTTGGTTGGGTTGCCTATAGTATACACCTATGTCAATGTCATTCCCCCCCCCTTTTTATATTGATCCAAATGCATTCAAGATAGTTTTCATCATTGTTCTGCTCTATTTCTATGGATTTAGTTATTTCTTATATAGAGAGCAACTCCACCTCCTCTTTTGTTTGGTCTGTTTCTTTTAAGTAATTAAATCCCTCTAGCTGTGTGTTCCATTTGTGGGTTTCATCCCACCATGTTTCCGTAAAGGGCAACAATATCATATCTGCCATCATTAACCTGAATTTTGAGTTGACCCTGTTTGCTGTTCATACTCTGTGCATTGGTGTATAGACATTTGTGTCCTTTATGACTGACCCTATGTTTACTTTCTACATAACCCGTGTGGTGCCTGAGTTCCCCTATTTTCTTACCACCTGTTTGGTTAGTGCACTTTGTGTGGCACTCGCTATTAAAAGCTTGACTTTGCTTGATAGCAAGGTTGCTATTCTTGTCCACACACACATATATGTTACATGCACTGATAACCCTATAATTTTTATATTGCTGGCAACAGGGATGTTCTGTGTCAATTAACTCACTGTTCCCGTTGTTTAGTTTAAATATTCCTCCAGAAAATCTGTGAATTTATTGCCAAGTAACTCAGTCCTTTTCGTGGATGGATGCAAACCATCTCTTTTGTACATTTTTTCATTGGACCAGCTACAGACATCGTGACTAATATAACCAAAGCCTTTCCCTTTACACCACTCCTTTAGCCACTTATTGAATTCTGCTATACTCTGGCCTTTTCCATTTAGCTCCTTATACACTAGTAAAACCTCTGAAAAAGTAAGTCTACAACCTATCCTGCTGAGTTCCTGCCCCAGTAATAATTGGGATTCTTTTCACAAATCATGGATTTGTTCATCATGGAAAATATCATTTTGATGAAGATTTTGTACAAAACTTACCCTCATAGCTGTATCTTCATTTCTCAGAGAAGACCTTTTGATTGGATATTCCCAAGTGCACAGAAGAAGCCCCTAAATCAATGGGGATGGTGTCATAATGACATGTGACTATTTTCCCACTCCCCATTGTCTATTTCAGACCATAGCCATAAAACCTATAAGAGCCATGGTAAAAAGCAGCTCTTGAATTCCATAGGCAAAATATTGGTGGATTTATTAGTTATCAATCAATCAGAATAAAGCTGGATGGGATCTTGGAGGTCTTCTATTCCAACTCCCTGCTCAAGCAGGAGACCCTATACCATTTCAGACAAATCACTGTCCAGTCTCTGCTTGAAAACCTCCAGTGATGGGAGCACCCAGAACTTCTGAAGGCAAAGCATTCCAGTAGTTAATTGTTATCATTGTTAGGAAATTTCTCCTTAGTTCTAGGTTGCTTCTTTCTTTGATTAGTTTCCATCCATTGTTTCTTGTCTTGCCTTCTGGTGCTTTAGAAAATAAACAGACCCCCTCCTCTTTGTGGCAACCTCTCAAACACTAGAACACTGCTATCATGTCTCTCCTGGTCCTTCTCTTCTTTAGACTAGACAAACCCAATTCCTACAGCCCTTCTTCATATGTTTTAGTCTCCAGGCCATTAATCATTTTAGTTTCTCTTCTCTGTACTTTTTCCAAATACTCAACATCTTTTTCGTAATGTGGTGACCAAAACTGGATGCAGTATTCCAGGTGTGGTCTTACTAAGATTTTATAAAGCGGTATTAATATTTCATGTGATTTGATTTAATGCCTCTAATTATGCAACTAAGGAAAGTATTACCTTTTTTGGCTGATGCTGCACACTGCTGGCTCATATTTAAGTGATTGTCCACTAGGACTCCAAGGTCCCACAGTTACTATTTTGAGCCAGATTTCACATAATCTGTACTTGTAACTTTGGTTCTTCTTGCCAGAATTGTGCTTTTCTCCACATTAAGTTTCATTTTGTTGAATAGGGCCCATTGTTCAAATCTGTCAGGATCCTTTTGGATCCTGAGCTTGTCTGCTGGGGTGTTGGTTATTCCAGCTAGCTTAGTGTCATCTGCAAATTTGATGAGTTCCCCTTCTATTCTAGATTGTTTATGAAGATACTAAAGAGTACTGGGCCTAAGACAGAACCTTATGGTACCCCACTGCTTACTTCCCTCCATGTAGATATAGTACCATTAAGAACTATTCATTGAGTATGGTTTGACAGCTAGTTATAAATACATCTGGTGGTGATGCTGTCTATCTCACATTTTTCTATCTTATGAAGAAGTAGATTGTGGTCTACTTTGTCAAATGCCTTACTGAAATTTAGGTATACTACATCCACAGCATTTTGCTGTTTTACTAATTTAGTGACTTTGTCAAATAATGAAATATGATTGGTTCAGCAGGATCTGTTTTTAACAAACTTGTGCTGGCTTCTAATAACTTTATTTGTTTCTAGATGTTTGCAGATCTGTTTTTTTTATTATTATCTTTTCCAAGATATTTCCATGTATTGATGTTGGTCTACAGTTTCTTAGGTCTAGTTTTTTTTCCCCCCTTTTTTGAAGATGGGAATCACATCAGCTCTTTTCCAATCCTCAGATAGTTCCTGGTGGTCCAGGATTTTTGAAAGATATGGTACAGTGGTTCTGAGATAACATCTGCCAGCTTCTTCAGAACTCTGGGATGTAATCCATTAGGTCCCAGTGACTTATATGTGTCAAGATCAGATAGGTGTTCTCTCACCATTTTTTTCTTATTTTAGTTTTTATGTCTGGTCTGCATTTTATGGTTATGTTTCTGGTAGGTTGGGCTTATAGTTTCTTTTTGTTCTAAGACTGATGCAAAAAATGAGTTAAGCAGCTCTGCTTTTTCTCTACTGCCTGTTACTTCCTTGCTATCTTCTCTCTTTAGTGGACCTACTGTTTCCTTAACTTTTTTCTTGTTATTTATATGTTGAATGAAACCTTATTTTATTACCTTTGACTTTTGTTCCAATTCTGTTTATTCTGAGCCTTTGCTTTCCTGATTTCATCTTTGCAGATGCAGTCTATCTGTTGATATTGTATTTTAGTTATGTGTCCCTCTTTCCATTTTTTGTATTCATCCTTTTTGTCTTTCAGTTTATAAGAGAGAGAACTTTATGCAACTATGCTGGTCTCTTCTTGAATTTCTTGTTTTTTTTCTCAGTAGTATTGTGCTCCACTGGGCTTTTATGATCATATTTTTCATAGTTTACCAAGCTTCTTGGGCTGTTTTCCCCTTTAACATTTTCATCCCTGGAATCTTTCCTAAACAATCTCTGAATTTTGTTAAAATCAGCTCTTTTAAAGTTCAAGACACTGGTTGGAATATGTTCTATTGCTTGTGTTTGCATTATATTGAATTCCAATATGATATTTCATTTCATTTATTTCATTTATTCAATTTGTATCCCGCCCTTCTCCCGAGGGACTCAGGGCGGCTCACAACATTTTTTAAAACAAAAACAAACCCACAATCCCTGCCGAATAAAACCAATTAAAACCCAAATATTCTAAGTTGTGATATTTAAAATTTTCTAAAAATGAACCCGATTTAAAAATCCTCCCTAGGCCAGGCCCGCTTGCTGGAAAAGCCATGTCTTGAGGGCGCGGCGGAAAGTCAGGAGATCCGGAATCACCCGGATCTGGGGGGGTAGTTCGTTCCAGAGGGCGGGGGCACCNAGAAGGCCCTCCCCCTGGGGGTCGCCAGCCGACACTGCTTGACCGACGGCACCCTGAGGAGACCCACTCTGTGAGCGCGTACCGGTCTATGGGAGAGAATCTGCGGCAGAAGGCGGTCTCGGAGATAGCCAGGTCCTATGCCATGGAGCGCTTTAAAGGTGGTAACTAACACCTTAAAGCGCACCCGGAAGGCCACTGGTCACTCTCACCCAAAATTACAGCAAATTCAACCCCCTCCATTACTTCTTCTCTGTTAGTGAGAATTAGGTCCAGTATAGTATTTCATTTAGTTCTCTCCTCTACTTTTTGGATGATGAAGTTGTCAGCTAGGTTGGTCAGGGATCAGTTTGATCTTCTGCTTGCTGCACAATTGTCTCCTAGGTGGTATCAGGGTGGTTAAAGTCCCCCATTACTACTGTGGGGTAATTTACTTTTGTTAATTAAATTAATTAACAAGTTAATTAACTTGTTGATGTTCTGCACTTTATACTCTGCTTTTTGATATGTTTTAATGAGTAATCAACAATAAACAATTCTAAACTATTCTAATATGTTCATGAATATCAGGTTGGATTTATTAAAATATAGTATTTTGGACTTGATCTGTCCCCAAATATAGCATAGCATTCTTCATTGCTTTTTCAGATCAGTGATGCATTTGTTTCAGAGGCTCTGAATGATAAAAGTCAATTCCTTTTTTTCCATCGGATGCTACCCCAAAAAGGGATTACATATCCAGCAATTGTTCAACTGCTCCTCCATTTTAAATGGACCTTGATTGGACTCATTACTTCAGATACAGACGAGGGAGAGAGTTTCATGAGGACTTTTACACCTGTGCTTGTCAGGAATGGAATTTGTGTTGTTATATCACGACGATTCTCAGCAACTGGATATACAGCACCTCTTGGTGATGACGTCTCTAAGTGGAGACAAGTCAATGTCTTTGTGAACTACATAGAAAATATTGACATTTGGGACAGAATTCGTATTTTCCAGTTTAAATTTGAAAGTATGCCAGGACCTATTGAAGGGAAAATCTGGATCTTGGGAGCCATCGAGTATTTGGTATCGACTAGGGAGGATCTTTACAAATATCGGGTATCATAAACCTCGAAACCCAAAGTCCTTTTTTCTTACGGTCTTGTACTACAGGAACCTTGGTTTGAGATACATTTTAACCTTCTAGCAAAAAAAGTGACAAGAAAAAGTTTCGTGTAGAAAAGACAGTTTTCAGCCTTTTCTACGTGGGTCTTTCGTGGTGACCTCGGATATCTCCTTTCATCTTCATATACCTTCCCTTTTCACCTCCGTTTACACAGTGTTGTTAAGACTCTGGCCTATGCATTGAAAACTGCGTATTCTTCCAGTTCCAGAAGGAGAAGCAAGAAGGGTGAAGAGAGTTTAGGGGCTACAAGGCTACAGCCCTGGCAGGTATGTAGGCCCTACCAGGATGCATGAAACTGCAAAGGAGAGGGAGAAGAATCTTTTCAACCTCCTTGTGCTACAAAAGGTCAGCAGGTTGGCCAGACTAATCACCCAGAGAATAATATTGCAGGGACGGGTGACAAGAAGCTTTGGTTGAATGCTGGCAAGATCAAATGACTTTTTCTGTGTGGATCTTCAGGATCCAATAATTTAACATTTTTAATTTTGGATGGAGTTTTGCTACCTCTGAAAAACCGGTCCAGAACTTTTGGGTTCTCCTGGACTCACAACTACTTGAAGAGCATCTTGGGTCCACAAGAAAGGCATCTTGTGGACCCAATCAGTCAAAGAATTCTTGTCCCAAACTCTGGAAATCCTTATTTATAGAGAGCACATCTAGTTTGGACAGACCATTGGTGCTAAGATGCACAATAACATCAACATCATGATCATTGTTGACAATTTTAACAATGGCCCCTTTTCTCTACTGGCAGTTGCACCAGGTAGATACCTCACCTTCTTCAATATTCCACATCCTTTCCTAAATAGACATCTCTCACAATTGAGTCACCAACCAACTCTTTTTAGATACAGTACTCACCACACATGACTGATTTGCAACACCTGATACGGACCTTCCCTTATCATGATAACGTTTTCCTCATGGACCACCATCCCCTGACCAATTGAGTCTTCATCATCACAAATAGCTGAACTTGCCCCCTTAGTTTCTCTATTAAGTTTAGCAGTGATAGTGCAACTGTTATGCAGGGATACACCAAAGGCATCATGTTTGTGGTCCATGGCTCTCACTCTGCTGGATCCAACAATTCTCCATACTGCCCTTTTCATGCAGGATCTTTGTGGTGGAGGGGACTGATAGCGGAACATCTCAACAGAGCACATCAGCTGAATCAGTCACTCAATTTCAGCCTGAAGAGGACACACTAAAGACTTTAGACAAACAATCTGTTCATATATAGCAAACTAGTCATTTGCATACAAAGAGGCAGTATCCCAAAATTTTTGGGAAGCTCTTTATTCTTAAAACGATATCACAATAGGTTTGTCTATGTGTTGATATAAACATTGCATTACAAAATCATATTTTATCAAGTAGCTATCTTTATTAATGACAATATAGAAAAATAGATAACCAAGAACTAATTGTTATTCACAATCTCCAGTTATACAAGGAACATAGAAAATCACTTCACTACAATTTTTATGCACTTCAGTACAATTTTTATGCACTTACGTATCATAGTATTCAGCCTTCACTTAAGGTTCACACAATCTATTAATGATATTTGGATATATGGCATAGCAGCAGGCTAGATAGTGGGAGACTGTAAATTCAAATTCTGCCTTAGCCATGAAAGCCATGTGGGGTTACTTTGGTCAATCACTCACTCTCAGCCGGATCAATCTCACAGGCTGATCTCAGCCCGATGGATCCCAAGTTGATTCAGCCCAGGTTGATCAGTCTCAGCCCAGCCAATTGTACATGGTTGTTTTTGTGGGGAAAATAGAAAGAAGAAACTCTGTTGGATATCTTAACAGCCTTTGGTAAAATAATAAGAGTTGAGGGTGTGTATAAAAATAAAAAAAATATATTATTTTTAAGGATCCTTGTTAACCTCTCAATCTGCAAAAATGTTGCTGGGAGATTTGTACTATAAGACTTGTGAGAGTCTCTTAATGTATCCTTACAGTAATGTAGAATCAGCTAATGCAGTCATGTTTCCCATCTGGTCTACTTGGGAGAAGATTAGCCTGGCAACTTTCTTCCTGAGAACTAACTTTCTTTCTTTCTTTCTTTCTTTCTTTCTTTCTTTCTTTCTTTCTTTCTTTCTTTCTTTCTTTCTTTCTTTCTTTCTTTCTTTCTTTCTTTCTTTCTTTCTTTCTTTCTTTCTTTCTTTCTTTCTTTCTTTCTTTTCCCCAAGGCATTTATAAATAATCTCATTGTTTTTTTGTTCAATTTATTGGTGATGTGTTCTAAAATGTTCCCTTTAATAGCCAAATTTGGTCAATTGTATTTTGTCAATACACATTTTTTTCAATCTATGACTGACCAATTTATCTGAGCCTTTTTCACTTTTGAAGAAAGTAGTAATACTTGTTCTCCTGACTCACTATATTTGTGAATTAGACAACTGTAGAAGAAAGATTCAAATATGAAAAGATTGCCTGGGATAAGAAACCAAATATTCTGTTTTTAAACTTCCTGGATTTCTATTCTAGTTCCATCCATTTCTGGAGAAGAATGAATTTTGCAATATTTCCCATTGGAAATTGTACTTGGACCAAAATGGAGATGTAGCAGCAGATCTGAATGTCATAAGCTGGGTGCTTATTCCCGGGTGGGAGCCCATCGACGAGCAACTGGGGAGTTTTGAGAGGCAGAGATTTACAGTCAATAAAGATACTCTATCATTGCTAAAGTCACTCAACAAGGTAGGAGAAATATTGCTGTCTTTTCTCTATTTTCTAAAGCCTGAGCATCCATTTCAGGATAGAACAGAATAATATAGTTGGAAGGGAACTTCTAGTCTCTTTTTGAAAGCCTCCAGTGATGGAACACCCACAACTTTTGAAGGCAAGCTATTCCAGTGGTTGATTGCCCTCGCCATTAGGAACTTTCTCTTTAGTTCTAGATTGCTTCTCTCCTTTGTTAGTTTCAACCATTATTTCTTGCCTTGCCTTTTGGTGCTTTGGAAAATAGTTTGACACACTTGGCATTAAGCCAAGTTTCACTTAGTCTATACCTATACAATTGGTTTTTCTTGCCTAAATGTAAAACCTTACTTTTATCTATGTTGAATTTCATTTTGTTAGATAGTGCCCAGTGTTCAAGTCTGTCAAGGATCTTGAACTTGTCTTCTAGGGTGTTGGCTATTTCTGTCAGCTTGGTGTCATCTGCAAATTTGATGAGTTCCCCTTCAATTCCTTCCTCTAGATTGTTTATGAAGATATTGAAGAATATTAGGCCTAAAATGGAACCTTGGGGTGCCCCACTGCTTACTTCCCTCCATGTGAATGTAGTTCCATTGAGGATTAAATATTGAGAATAATTTGTCAGCCAATTACAAACACATTGGGTGGTGTGTGCTGTCTATCCCATTTTACTAGCTTTCCAAGAAGTAGGTTGTGGTCTACTACAAATGATTTAATGAAATCTAAGTATAATATGTTGTATGTATATACAATTAGGTTGGTTAAGCCTAATCACCAAGGTGATTAGGACTTTCATTGGGAATTGAATATGTGGAGCAGAAATCTCATAGTTTTGTTAGACTGCTTGGAAAGCTTCAGTACTATTGATCAATGTGTCCTTTACATGGTAAAATATGGAGCAATCTTTTAAGTTGATTCTGCACTGTCCACCATAGGATACTGGGTGACAATTTTTTAGGACACAAGTCATAGTGCATTCTCTGCAATCTGGTAGCTCCATAAAAGTGGCGAAAGATACTCTTAAGTGCCAACAGTTGTGGTACTGATAGACTGAACTTTGCTCGTTCCTTATTCCAAAATAGCAAAGGAGAAGGCAATTCTGTTAAATAGTTCCTAAGTTCAGGTTCAGAATTCAATAATATTGAATCAGGACTGGATAGATACCCCCTTTGTCTCTGTGGCAAATATTCCTTAGAATTCAAATTATTCTAACTGAGCACAGTGTCCCCTGCAAGGAAATGTCCACAGTCAGTAATGGCTTTAAGCAGGCCAGATGTGCCCAGAATTAGCCATTGTTTCCTTTCACCCCACTTGGATAGAGCAGTAGGCCTTCTGCTTATTGGAAGGAAGTCCAAGGCATTTAGTTCACCTGAAATCATAATAACTGGTCTGATGTGAAATAATGACCTGACCCAGAAAACCAGAGCATTGAAACAAGACTTTGATATAAAGAAAAGCCCTTCCTGATATTGAAAATATCAAGGGAGAATATGAAAGGAAATGTTAGTTAGATTTGGCCTTTAGCTTTTAAAAGGACGCTCCATCCGAAAACCCCTTGAGTGCAATTATTTATTTTGATTATTAACTACCTTAAGTCTCTCTGGGCAGAAATAACGTTCCAAATTTCAGTAGTAACAAGCATGGGTCTGTCTTTCCATTCCAGTTGGTGTTGCCTAATTGTAGTTTTTCAGTAGGAAAGATATAGAAATAACCTTTTCCAACAAACAGTCATATGCATATTCATCTCCTGCAGCAAAAGAGGCTTGAATTTTTGAGATACATATTTTCATGACCTTATCTCTATATCATATAACTACGGTTCTAGAAACTAGGCACTCAGGTTTAGTCTCATATGACTAAGAGGGCAGCCATATAAATTAAAGAAAAATATACAAATAAACAACAATCCTCTCCTTAAAGGATGACAGCTCTAATTTATAGTCTCCCAACTGGGAGACTATTTTAAATAACTTTCAAAGGGGAGCAGCTTTGCAAAATTTTATATAGTCTTGAAGAAATCTTTGCAGATGCTATCACTGATAAGTTTCTTTCTTCATCACAATTTTATTCTATTTTCATACATTTAATAGAATAAATATTTAATAAACCTTTCAGAATAATTTTTACTCTAAAAATTTAACATGAATATATCATCCTACTTTAAAATTATGGATAAGAAGAATAGTGGAATAAATGTTAATGCAGCCATGAGAAAGAAACTACTGGTTGTCACTTAATTCTTAAATCTTTTCTCAATTCCATCCCACCTAACATTATTAAATAGAAAAGCCCTTTATTTTAATGTGACATTCCAAAAGCAAAAGGGATGAACTAAATGAAGAACCTATCAGTAGTTGTATCTCTTGCAACTACTTGGAACTAGTTAGAGAGTTCATATTTATCTCAGTGAAGAACAGAATCTCTTTGGCTAATGTTCATTTTGACCTTTATTTTCTATGGATGGTTAGTCCTAACATATTTTCTTTGGCATTAATTGTTTTTCTGCTTAGTCTCTGCCTCAATCCAAATGTGTGGAGAAATGTCATCCTGGATTTGTGAAGAGGGCTCGAGAAGGAGAGCCTGTTTGCTGCTATGATTGTGTTCCTTGTCCAGAGGGGACCATCTCCACTCAGGAAGGTGGGTGACACCAAAGAAAAGACCAAGCCTTGGGAAAGTAGATTCATCCAGATCATTTTTAAAATATATATTTTATTAATTTTTTACAATAACAATCTTTAGTGCTTAGTGAACAATATGTTGTCTGGGTTCATATATTTAAAAACAATAATACTTTCTATAACTGATCAATATGTTAGTTGATAATATATTTCTTTGATCCTCTCTTCTTCCAGTAATATTCTCCTTTTGTTTACATTAAACAAATATAATTCTTAATACTTTCAATACACACAAAATTGAGTATAAACATT
Organism: Protobothrops mucrosquamatus; assembly: GCF_001527695.2. Taxonomy (NCBI): domain Eukaryota; kingdom Metazoa; phylum Chordata; class Lepidosauria; order Squamata; family Viperidae; genus Protobothrops; species Protobothrops mucrosquamatus. Next base: position 782,941 of record NW_015386605.1, on the reverse strand, counting down.
TTTCTAGTATTTGTACATGTAATAATAACATCAACATATAGCATCTTTTCTAATCAGCTTATGTTTCAATTGTATTTATAGAAGTCATCTTATTAAGTCATTACATGTCCTGTTTTCAAGATTCAAGAAGCTTAATTTCCCCTCAGTATTGAAACCACTCTTATCAGTCATAATTTTCTCAAGATTCATTATCTTTGAATATCCAAACTTTTCATTCAAATGCTCCATCTCAATATTTTTACATTTCATATATTATAAAAGTATTATACTACTTATATATCTTATCCCTCTTACTATAGGGCCACTTTATGTCCAAGGTTTGTCTATTCTTTTAACCATATTCAAACAAGTATTTAATCATATAGTACACCATCTAGCAATCTTACTATAGGGCCTCTTTATATCCAAACTTTATATTTTTTTAACTGTATTCAAACAGGTGTTTAGCCATATAGTATTCCATTTGGTGAATTGAATCACATCTCTTAAATCTAATTCTAATCTTCTTTTGCCAGGTCACTTTCCAAATCAGTAAGTTTAGCTTGCCAGGTTGTATTTTTGTAGATATTGTTGGGGATAAAAAAGACAAATTAAGTAAAATATTCATTCTTTGTCTCCCACACTTTAGTGATTCTCCTGAAAGCTCTTTAATCCATTTTATTAAATCTTCTTTTTTGTCCTCAAGTTTGTTTTGAAGTCCTAGAATATAAAACATTTTTTTTTTATTTCCTTTGTTGTAACAAAAGTTTGCAGATTTTCTTTTGTTTGTATTAAGTTGTAATTTTTTTTATTTGTAGCTTCCATATCCTCTGGTTTGCATTTTATTGTCTGATTTGTTTGTTCATTCTTTATCATCATTTTTTGAGCATTGTTTAATTGTGAGTTTAGGTTAGAGATATGTTCATTTATGTTATCAAAGTTGTTTTTAATCTCATCATGATTTAAGACAATTGTCATTTGAATCTGTCACAGCATTGCATATATTTTCTCCTGGAATGTATTTGCTTTGCCTTGAGTCATTGTTCCTGTAGCTCTCTGATGTTCCAAGCTGGGTCTTCAGGAGGAGATGTTAGGTGTGGTTTTTTGACAATTTTAGATAAATATACAACATTCATTTTGTCTCCCTCCTCCAAGTAGCTTTTCACTGGTACAATAATCTCTTTAATTAGCTTTATCAAACCTGCCCATCTTAAAATCCAAACAACCAAATCTTTTGTAATTCTTATCTTTATATATGGTTTTTGTAATCCTATATGATTCCAATTATCAAAGCACCACTGGAAACAGTATTTTGTAACAGTTCTTCTTTTCAGAGGTCTTATGATTATCAGCCAGCCAAAATTTCAGTCCAAAATGTTTAACCACCTGAAAGCTTTCTAGTAACTTCCTCTTTAGAAGATTAGCCAATGGCCAAGGTTTTTCTTTCTCTGCAAACAGTTCTTAGACTTAAAAATATGGCTCAGCCCAGAAGGTTAGTGGTTTCTAAACATATATAGTTTCACTCTGCAGTAGATAGCCCAATGCTTTGTTCCCAGCTGTTTTTTTATTTTTGCTATTTCTAGGCATCTTGCCAAATTCTGAGTCAATGCAGCTATAGTTTTCTCTAATCCTCCACTAGATGTCAGTAGCTGTTCATTTCCCAACTTTTAAAGCAAAGAGTTGTTGTTGTTGTTGTTGTTGTTGTTGTTATTATTATTATTATTATTATTATTATTATTATTATTATTATTATTATTATTTCATCAATACTTTTTCAGATATGAAATTTTAACAGTTTTCTTAATTTTCAAATTTATCCAGACTGTAATATTTTTAACCACATTTCAATATATTTTTGTTCCCCATAAGAGTTTAATTTGCTGCTTCCGTCTATGGGAGGGTAGGGGTGTATTCCCCTCCTTTCTCACTTTGGGAGGATTTTTGCTTCTTGAGGATCTTTTCCAGGAAATCAGATACAAAATAGGACAGAGAATATCAAATTCCTCATCCAGTTTCAAACACACTGTTTGTCAAGTCTGCTAACATTGGATGTTATTGCTTGACATAAGTGAAGAAGCAAACATATCTATTTAGTCTACATATTGCCTCAAGAGCAAAAGCAGGCATTGCNCTCTGTTTAATTGGAGCATATGATTGATGACTGTGAAAGGAGGGAGGGAGTTGTGCTTGTCGCGAGAGCTAGGATGGGGGGGTGTTTCAGTTTTTGGCTTTACTTCGTTCGTGCCGGATTATGTAACTCATTAAAGGATTCTTTAAGGTAATTATGCCTAAAAGTTCTCTGAAAAGTTATTTCTTTCGGAACCTGACATTAAGCCAAAAACTCAAAACTTTTAAAACCATTTAGGGGTCCCTTACCCCAGTCACTATCTCTAAAATAACGGGGATAGTTTGACAAAGATAAGGGGAAGATCTCACCATGGAAGGAGAGGAAAGGCCTGAGGCCCGCACCCCTCCAGCCGCAGCCTCCCCAGGAGGGGGAGCAGCAGCAGCCGCGGCCTCCCCTCTGAAGGGAGCGACAGCTAATCAGCCGGAGGAAGAGAAATCCTTGTAAACTCTTCAACTGGGAGCGAGGCCAAAGCTGTCTGGAGAACTAATCAGATCGACAGACTGGCAAAAGCGAAGCAAAAGTTCTGAAGATTTTCATACAGCCCTGCCAGCAGTGGAGACCCAGTGGAGAACTACCCGGCCGTCTGTCACCGAGGACTTGGGTGAGTGGAGAAGCCCACCTGCAGTCCGTAGTAGTTCATTAGACTACCTAGCAGAGAGGTTTGAAGAATTGGAAGTGCAGAGCCGAGAACAACTTCCGTTGATAGAGGCCCCCAGCCCCACCCTTGCAGAGCAAATAGTTTTTCAGCCCCTAGGGTCCCCTGCCAAGACCTCCAGCCCCACAGAGAGAGAGACCCCCAGTCCGGGCCCCTTACAGCGAGATGAAATCAAGCGACCCCCACAGAAGAGTGGTCACCCATCTCTGAGCCTAAATCAACTAATAGAGGCCCTGCAGCAGTTTGAGGTGAAGCAGAGGCCAGATGAGCTACAACTGGTGAGATTAATGATTAGAGATGCCCAGCAGCCATTGAGAGTCCTACAGCAGCAGGGGGCGTCACCAGCCCCCGCTGGATTGCAGCAGAGAATCCAGCAACCACTGGATCAGCAGGCAGGAGGGGCCCAGCAGCAACTGGGGGCGCCACGTCAACCACAGAGAATCCAACAACCGTTGGGTCAACAGGCAGGGATGGGCCAACAGGAACTGAGGGTACCACGTCAACTGCAGAGAGCCCGGCAACCGTTGGATTGGCAGGCAGGATGGGGCCAACAGCAACTGGGAGCACCACGTCAACCGCAGAGAATCCAACAACCTTTAGATTGGCAGGCAGGATGGGGCCAACAACAACTGGGGGCACCAGTTCAACAATATAGAGCCCGGCAACCATGGGACCAGCAACCAGGATGGGGCCAGCCACAACAACCCCAGTGGTTCCAGCAACAGCCTGTGGTGCTACCACCTTTCAAAGCAACCTTCGATGGAGATCCAGAAAAACTGATTTTCTTTCTCAACCAAGGGCACACTCACTTGAACCGCTGGGCCAACCATTATCCGGACCCAGGTGCCATGGTCGACGTTATGGCATCCAACCTAGAGGGAGAAGCAGCCGAATGGCTGAATAATTTATATAGTGAACAAGCCCCTGAACTGGG
>NW_015386605.1:772429-777422 GCF_001527695.2 Protobothrops mucrosquamatus | reverse complement strand
TCTGTTTAATTGGAGCATATGATTGATGACTGTGAAAGGAGGGAGGGAGTTGTGCTTGTCGCGAGAGCTAGGATGGGGGGGTGTTTCAGTTTTTGGCTTTACTTCGTTCGTGCCGGATTATGTAACTCATTAAAGGATTCTTTAAGGTAATTATGCCTAAAAGTTCTCTGAAAAGTTATTTCTTTCGGAACCTGACACTGTTCACTGCTGTTCTGGTTTGTGCCTTTGGACTCCGGCTGCAAGTAGCTTGGGCTGATCACCGAGGTGTGGCCAGCCTTTCTACTGTTGATTTGGAGGGCTTCCCCCAGATCAAGCAGATTGACTACTGTCATTCTGCGATCGTCGGGGCAACCCTTCTTCTTTGTCACCTCTCTGGGGTGACTTTAGACTCATTTAGGGTCCCCTGGCAGGGCAAAATTAGCTGTGAGGTGCAGAGCTCCGCAATCCCTCGGCCTCGCGCTATGGTGCAAAACCAGAAGTCCCCTCATCCAGAACATTTTTATGGAAGTGCAAATTAAGAGACAGATTGAAGCACAAATGTTTTCTTCTCTATTTTGAAAGTGCACAATTTCTTTTCTAATGGGAAGAACAGCAACATGATATTGAAAGAGGGGCTGCAAAGAGATAAGATGGTTTGCTGTATTACTACCATATAAAATATCTCTTCTGTTTTTAGTTTGGATGTTTCCTTCTATATTTCAACTTCTAGGAAAATCAGTTTTCTTTGAAACTTGAGGAAATATCTTAGTATAATAAATGAAAAGATTCTTGCAATGTATTTTATATGGGCTTTCCTGTGAGGATCACTGAGAAGATATTACTGCTGCACAATGAGGTGCTATGGACAGTTATTGGGACATCTCATTCCACCCATATTTCCACTGCTCCTGTTAGCCATCATAGATCATTTCCATGACTAAGGCTTTCTCTGCTAGATTTCACAAGATAGAAATCCTCTGAGTCCAGTATATTAAGAAGTGCCATCCTGCAGGATTCAGGAAGTGTATTTAGAAAGATTGACTAATTCATTATTAACCTCTAATACTGAAGGTTTTGCACATTAACATGAAATCCTAAGACTTCCCAAATTCCATAGATCAGTATACACATACTGTCAGAGCCCACTTCAAAACCTCATCCTAAGAAAGCAGAACTCGTGGAAACAGTTTCTTCCAAAAGGAACTTTTATTAGGAGAAGCTGACTCAGATCCAATATGACAGGCAGAATCTGAGGGTTTCCCACTCAGATCAATAGGTTAAAAGAGTCCCAAGCAAACCCTACCCCAATAGATAACACCAGTCTTTCCCAGGCTCACAGCAACGTTGTTGGATCTTCATACATTCTCTTCTGAATGTATGTATGGCCGGAGACACATTTTTTTCTCACTCCAAGGTAACATTAAGGGAGAGACAGTTCAAAAAGCAAATATGCAGAAACAGTGGAAGGGATACATTGTAGCGATAGAGAGAAACAAAGAGACAGCCTGCAGGGTCTCCCCCCCTCCCCTTCAGGAGTATGACAGAACCCAGCGTAATGAAATAAAAGAAATAGAAAAGAGTTCCCCTTAATAATATATGGGTTCTGACACATAGATACATACATACCTTCATGTATATGTGTGTGTGTGTGTATGTGTATTATTCATTTATTAATTTTTATGCCACCCATCTCCTCTACAAGTGACTCTGGGAGGCATAAAAATCACACACACACACACACACAGAGAGAGAGAGAGAGAGAGAAAGAGAGAGAGAGAGAGAGAGAGAGAGAGAGAGAGAGAGAGAGAGAGAGAGAGAGAGAGAGAGAGAGAGAGAGAGAGATGTATGTTTGTGTTTGTGAGTGTGTATGTGTATGTGTATGTGTATGTATGAAAATGGTATTCTTATGATCTTTATTTTGGGGAGATCTTAAAATATGCATTTGGGAAAATGTTCTTGGTAATTGATGTCATAAGAAGCTATTTCTTAAAATGTGAATGGAGGGATTGTTAAAAAAAAAACCTTTTGGTATTCTCAGATATGGTAAAATGCAGCAAGTGTTCACCTGATCGATATCCAAATAAGGACCGAATACAATGTATCCCCAAAATTATAACCTTCTTGTCTTACGAAGAACATCTGGGCATCATCTTGGTCTCTTTTGCCCTACTCTTGTTCCTGACCACAATGTTTGTGTTAGTCATATTCATTAAATACCGAGAAACTCCCATTGTCAAAGCCAACAACCGGGACCTCTCTTACATCCTCCTGGTCTCCCTCCTGCTTTGCTTCTTGTCTTCTTTAATTTTCATTGGTCAACCAAAGAAAGCCACCTGCCTTCTCCGACAAACAGTTTTCAGCATCATTTTCTCAGTTGCCATTTCTTCTCTCTTGGCCAAAACAATCACAGTGGTGCTGGCTTTTCTGGCCACAAAACCAGGAAATCAAGTGAAGAGATGGTTGGGAAAGAGCTTAGCCAACTCCATCATCTTTTCTTGTTCTGCTGTCCAAATTATCATCTCCTCCATCTGGCTTGGAATTTCTTCCCCATTCCCTGATTTTGACCTCCACTCCCAGCCTGGAGTGATCATCCTGCAATGCAATGAAGGCTATGTTGTCATGTTCTACATCACCCTCAGCTACTTGGGCTTCCTGGCTGCCATCTGCTTCACTGTGGCTTTCCTAGCCAGGAATCTCCCTGGAGCCTTCAATGAAGCCAAGCTGATCACTTTCAGTATGCTGGTCTTCTGCAGTGTCTGGGTGAGTTTTGTGCCCACTTACCTTAGTACCAAAGGGAAATATATGGTGGCTGTTCAGGTCTTTTCCATCTTGTCCTCCAATGCTGCTCTGCTGAGTTGCATCTTCATCCCCAAGTGCTACATCATCATTCTGAGGCCAGACCTGAACACAAAGGAGCATCTTACAACCAGAAGAAATGTAAACATGTGAGACAGAGGAATTTTAAGTCTTAACTTTTCCAACAGTCTAGACCAAGAAAATGGTCCAAGCTGCTCTCCATACATAAGTAAACCAATAATTTTGCTTAATATGTTTAAAGGTTGTTTGGAAGATAATCTCACCAACTGGATAAAGTAAAATTAGAAGATGTCCACTGAGCATTTTGAATCCTTAAGGCAGAATGTCTGCCAATGTCTTTAGCCTATTTGAGGCCTGAGATGCCACACCCAGGTTTTTTTTTTAATCATGACATGTGTGCAAAGGGAATCTTGTTGCTATGCCAGAAATACTGTATATAATGGGGGAGGAGGATACATTTCCTTTATTTTGATAGTGGTTTTTAGGCTTGCTTGTAGCCACCTTGTCCAGCCTTCCTCTGAAAATTGATATTTCAAATAAGAAAAATGAAATGCTTTATCTACAAACTATATAATAAAAATGGAAAGGACTTGAATATCACTGAATTTGGTTCTTCCAAAACAGAGCTGACATGAAAAATAATAAAAAGATAACATTAACAGTATGCAATAGTGTGGGCTGCTTTTTTCAAAGAAAAAGAAAAGGAAAATTATTGTAAAGATGGTAGTTGTTATGAAGAAGCAAGTGATTTGTCTTCTTGGAGATGATAAAAATTTGGTACAGGGAATCCTTATCTCCTTATTTTGTTCAGACATTCCACTGTTTCTACTGACCCCTACAGCATGGGAAGTAGGCCACAGAACATTATACATTTACCTCTTGGATTTTGTAGGAGGCCAACATGGTGAAAGGGGGCAGAGATGGCATATCTAATCATGTTAGTCCATAAGAAGGACTGAAATTCAGCAGCAGTAAATTGTGCCCCATCCTCGTCGCCACTGTTAAATATCAAGAATGGCGAGGCATTGAAGACACAGGAGTGAAAGTAACAGCTCGTTCATTCATCTTCTCTTGGGATGCTGAACTTCCTTGGGTCTCCATGTGCAGAGTAGGTGGAGAAAACTATGCTAGTGAAAAATTACAGATACGCCCCTGTGAGAACTGTTCTTTAGTGGTTGTGGTCCTTCCAATCAGGACATGTCCAGAAAGATATGCTGGAAGAAGATAGTTCAATCCCCAGGGAATTAACTTCTGTTGTCTCATTCAATGTGATCCCTTGTCTCCAAAGACTGAGAGGGAAAAATCACTTAGAGCTAAGAAACTTGGTGACACTTTGGTTCTGCCTCTCTTCTGACTCCAAATAAGCAATCAGTCCCCTTCAACTTTACACTAATCCAACATCTGGGGCAGACCAATCAAATAGGCACTGTCTCCCTGCAGTGAGCTGAAAGGAATCTGGAGCAATCTGTCCATGGCAGCAGACTGATATTTATGTCTCCATGGCAGATCATGTCTCAATTACCCTGAAACAAAAACAAACAAACAAACAACAACAAAAAAAACAGGTCTATTTATTTATTTATTTATTTATTTGATTTATATCCCGCCCTTCTCCCAACGGGACTCAGGGCGGCTCACAACATATTTAAAAACAGAAACATGCCCACAATCCCCGCCAAATAAAACCAATTAAAACCAAATATTTTAAAGTTGTGCTGTTTAAAATTGTCTAAAAAATAAACCCAATTTAAAATCCTCCCTAGGCCAGGCCCGCTTGCTGGAAAAGCCATGTCTTGAGGGCGCGGCGGAAAGTAAGGAGATCCGAAATCATCCGGATCTCGGGGGGTAGTTCGTTCCAGAGGGCGGGGGCACCCACAGAGAAGGCCCTCCCCCTGGGGGTCGCCAGCCGACACTGCTTGGCCGACGGCACCCTGAGGAGACCAACTCTGTGGGAGCGTACCGGTCTATGGGAGGGAATCTGCGGCAGAAGGCGGTCTTGGAGATAGCCAGGTCCTATGCCATGGAGCGCTTTAAAGGTGGTAACTAACACCTTAAAGCGCACCCGGAAGGCCACTGGCAACCAGTGCAGCTCGCGCAACAGCGGTGTTACATGGGAGCGACGAGTCCCTCCCAACACCGCCCGCGCGGCCGCATTCTGGACCAGTTGAAGCCTCCGGGTGCTCCTCAAAGGGAGCCC